>NC_051280.1:30559744-30642244 GCF_015220745.1 Sebastes umbrosus | reverse complement strand
TGCTATGACAACCGCGTGAGTGTGTTTATGTCTCTTACCGGTGTGATGAGTAGCTGAGCTGCGTACGTCTGTCTCACACTCCTCTTCTACAGAGAAACATCAGACACAGTGTGTTAGATTATACTTATTAACAGACTTATAATATCACTGTCCCATCTAGAGCACGAGTAGATGTGACTATAATACTTTGTGTATTCTGTTAAATTAAAATGTTGCTTACAGAATAGAATAAAAGACTAGAAGATGTATTATTCCCTTTGAATGAATTGTGGCGTGTGACACTTTCAGCCTTTTTTTCAGCTGTGTCCAACAGACTCCGGAGCAAATAAAAAATAAATATAAGAACGTAATTCAAAGCGGTAAGCAGGCTTTACTTTCATATCTTATAATCACCCACACAGCATGCATAAAAGTACCGGTAGCAAAGTAATGCAAGGCAATTCATACAGTCTGCGGGACTGTAAACGCACCACTCTGACGTTTTTATTTTTTTATTTTTTTATTTGCTCCCAAGCTTCACGCCGTCGGGGCTGCAGCTGACAGACTAAGGCTAAAATATTGTCATGCACACTGTAAGAATACACCAATTTAGCACATTCATTTAATGGAATACACACAGGTAATTATAGTCATATATATATATATATACAGTATATAGTATATATATATAAAATTGTGCAAATAAATTAAAGCCTAAACCTGAGAGATGCACAAATCTGAAGGCTTGTCAGATTCAAAAACTGAATAGTTATGAAACAATACTATGAGACAGGAATGAGCAATCCCAATTGTCTGCACATGGCCGAAAGAACTGCCGAAGTGCCCTTAAGCAAGGGTCCAAAAATCATGTAAATGCAGATTTTACAGATCAGCTTTCTGAACTCTCAGTGATGGATAGATTTATACAACCTGTCCTCCTGAGAGCTCGGTGTCCCCTGCCAGCTTTTTGCCATCGATCAGACAAACTCCCCTCTCCAGCTGGTGCGCCCACACTTTTAGCTCCTCCTGAAACAAAGCATGAGGACCTTTAGGACAGTTCCACTGAAGTTCCCGAAAATGAATTTGATGTGCGTTTCTGTGTGCGCACACTAACCTTTAGACATCTATCCAGGTATTCTGTGCCGGTTCTGTAGTCTGGTAGTGGCACCAGCATGTCCACGTTTAAACAACATGACACCACGCTCCAGGAGGAACACACACCTGACTGGTACTTCCAGTCTGCTGGCTTGGCAATGCTCTGGAACAGCCAATGACATTATGATATGATTGATAACAACACAGTGCTGCATGTTTACATCGAAGTTGTGAAATGAGAGATATAAACTTACCTTTGGATCTTTGACGTCAAAGGTCCTGCAGACGGTTCTAATATGTGGGGTTAAAGAATATCCGCACACTGTATCTGGTAGCTAACTGATCCGACGAGAAGGCTGTGCAAAAAGGATACTTTCTGGTTTTGGAGTTGATGTGCAGTGTGACACAGTCTGTGACATCATCATCTGCAGGGTTCCACAGCTGGTCCCAGGAGATAGAGCTCTCCGCTGCAAAAACCAGCTGCACACAGACAGAACACAAGGGTGAGCAGAACAGAACATTCATGTTTTTATGCCTCCTAGTGGTCAGTAGCAGGCATTGAGCCAGATTCCAATCATGTGTGATGATGTTAATTCCCATACTGTAGGAGCCATTTCATTGCAGTGAGACCATTTTTTTTAATTTGACCACACTGTATAAAATGACCTGTGGTGACCTCTAGGATAATCACAGCCTCATGAAACTTCACAGCCCCAAACTAGAGACCTAGAGCATTCAGAGGATGGATGGCTTTCCTAGGTTTACTGACTATAAGGGGGTTTCTGATCACTTTACACAACAGAAGCGTTCGCCATCCAATCGCCAAAAAATGTAATTCTTGAAGAAATCTCCAAATGTCAAAAGTGTTTGATCCCAAATCACAGCATGTTTTTTCTATGGTGTTCCTCAAGGTCTTGGTGTCTTAATGTGGTAATTTGGAGGGATTATTGATCATTTTTATCAATTCTCGAAGGGTAAAAAAATTGTTAAATTCAGCACCAAATCTGTATAACAAATGGTATCAACCCAAAAATTGCTGCAACTTAAAAGACATAATAGAGCATGGGGATGGACATCATATACTTCTATCATAATGCTCTAAGCCCTTATACACTTTCACTATTTATTTTAATTAATTAAAAAAACATCTTGACACACAGTACTGAGCTGCATCTCAAATTAATCTCCAGGTTCCCAGCTTTCAGATGATGTACACCACTTCTATGTGACATCTACTGTTGACCTGCTATCTCCCTCTAAAGACTCCCTGTACCCCCCTAAAAAAAGGCAAAAATGGGTCTATGAAAAAGAGGGGAGGAAGGGGTGGAAAAGGCTAAGAGTGTGTACAGTGCATCACGTGCATGTACAGAGTGTTTATATGAATCTCACCTGTCGGAGTGTGGTTAGTGTGTCTTTGGCATCAGTATCAGTGATGATGAAGACTCCCAACACATACAGGCCTCCGGGCAGCATCCGAGACACCTGAAAACAGACAAAACCAGGAGCAATATAAACTGTAACACTCCATGACAGCTTTAAGGCCTGCAGACATTTTTCTGGTAAACATCATTACATTGAGCTATAGATATATTTAAGAACGACTTCTAATCAGTGGAAGCCTTTTCTGTTCCTGTTTCTTTAATTCACTATCATTCATTGGCTTCATGAGCTCCCTGTTATTAACAAAGCATGTCCCAGTGTGTTCTAAACACACTCTAGCACTCTTTAATACACACTTAAATACTCAATACGCCCACAGGAGTGTGTAGTGGAATAGATCCTTGTCCCTCTCGCCTGCCTACCTGTCGAGCGTGCTCAGTCACCCAGTTCTTGTCCACAGAGTTTCCAGCTGCTGCAGTAGACTCCTGCCTTTGGGGTGTCCGGGTTGCCGTGACGACAAAATCCCTTTGGGCTGAGCTCTGAAAAGTTTATTCATAAACGACTATTACAACAATAGATGCACTTTTTGTAATTGTGAAGGGGGAAACTATTGAGCATGTGTTTGTAGATTGTTTTCATGCTACTTGTAGGAGCCAAAGTGTGTATTTACACTAATGTTTATTAATATTATTATTATTATTTGTTTAGGCTGCACACGTTCTTTTGGTTAACATCACTTCCAATAATTGACACAGGTGTGTGGTGTCACCTTTTTTTTACTTGTTCACTTGGACCGCGGGAGTTACACAAAGAGGATGAGATAGGTTCGGATGTTTTCTGTTGACCATCACTTCACGTTTAGTTATTCCAGTTAGCCTTATTGTTTGTAATTCTTTTAATTTAATAAACACTAAAACGCATCTGGACTTTTTTAACAAGTCACACAGTAAAGAGCCTACTTAACTTACCTAACACTATTTCTTTTTGATTTAATTTATAGAAGAACTTCTCAAACCATTTTGAAAAAGATATCATGTTATTTTTGCATCCATTTTTAGCTTGTAACTTTACAAGATTAGATCTAGATTTAGATCAGGGTTGTGTACAGATCCTGCAGCAGGACAAACTAGACTGGTATAGAGGAGAGAGAGAGAGAGACAGGAGCCCAAATAAGCAACTACACTTTAGAAACAAGGCCAAAAGAACGCAACCCGCGACTACCACACCTTTATACACCTCTGGAGGATTACAGAGAGAGGGGATGATCGTGGCATCATCAATGTGTGCAAAAGCGTAAAATGTCACAGAATGATGCATGTTTTTGGGATACAGTGTTAATATAGTACATGCAGCAGTGTTAGCTTTATAAAATGTTTAACTATGTGTATGTATGGAGCTGTAATGTTTGCAAAAACATACAGACAACATACAGATTAACAGTATTTATCCATCAACTTTTGTCCTCTGTCTATCTACAGTACCCATTTATCATATATCAGACTACATTGTGCCATCTAATATGATAATAAAGGCTACATTTACATTAGATTAGACACTTCTGAAGACTGAAATGTATATTTCACTATCATCCCTGCAAAGATTTGCTTCATATAGCAGGGCTATTATTACAGTTTTTCAGCTGGACATGTGGTAACTGTTGGATAATGTAAGAACTTGTCCAAATATATTTAAAATGAGATTATATTTCATTTAGTTTGCTAATTACTAATCAGATAAGATGTTTGTGTATAACCTTACCTGTCCAATAAGCAGGCCTGTGACTGGAGCTGCTTGTTGTTCACATAGTTTAGTCAGGTATCCCTCCACAGCATCTTCTACTATGTAACTACGACCCATGACTGCCTGAGGAGAGAGATGGAGAGAGATGGAGAGAGATGGAGAGAGATGGAGAGATAGGGAGAGAGATAGGGAGAGAGATAGGGAGAGAGATAGGGAGAGAGATGGAGAGAGAGATGGAGAGAGAGATGGAGAGAGAGATGGAGAGAGATAGGGAGAGAGATAGAGAGAGATGGAGAGAGATAGGGAGAGAGATAGGGAGAGAGATAGAGATGGAGAGAGAGATGGAGAGAGAGATGGAGAGAGAGATGGAGAGAGATAGGGAGAGAGATGGACAGAGAGGGAGAGAGATAGGGAGAGAGAGGGAGAGAGAGGGAGAGAGATGGAGAGAGGTGGAGAGAGAGGGAGAGATATGGAGAGAGAGGGAGAGAGAGGGAGAGAGATGGAGAGATATGGAGAGAGAGGGAGAGAGATGGAGAGAGTGGAGAGAGATGGAGAGAGAGGGAGAGAGAGGGAGAGAGATGGAGAGATATGGAGAGAGAGGGAGAGAGAGGGAGAGAGATGGAGAGATATGGAGAGAGAGGGAGAGAGAGGGAGAGAGATGGAGAGATATGGAGAGAGAGGGAGAGAGTGCAGAGAGATGGAGAGAGAGGGAGAGGTGACACAAAATCAGTGAAGCCACTTTATCAGCATGTCTGCAATGAGAAAGTGAGATGTGGAAGAATAAAACGCAGCTAAACAACAATCGTAACAACATAACATCTTATCTACATCAAAGCAACATGTGATTAAACCAGGTAGAACTCAAACTCAACGTTGAGTCGTGTGGTTAAGGGTTTATAAGCCCCTCTGGTTTACTACATTTAGCTCACCTTATGCTCTTCAAAAGAGTTCCTACAGCTTGAATTTCAAATATAAGAACATTACCTGACAGAAGAAAGACAGTGGGTGAAATATAAACCAGAAAACAGGCTGCTGGGTGTTGATTTTGACAGCTGGCAGAGGTTCAGAGGTTCAGTGGTTCGTCAGCAGAGAAAAAACAAAACAAAACTCAATTTACCACAATGCGCAGCGTGATGACGTGTTTCCGTCGCACATCATTTGTCGTGGTGGGTTAAGGGAGGACACAGACATATATACATATATATAGTCTCAAACAAACATTATCTATTGAAGAAATAGAAAAGTAGGGTTACTTACATTTTATTTGTTGTATAATTTATTCTATTTTTAATTATTTTTATACTGTAAAATATAATTGTAAGGAATTGTAATGAAATTAATCTACTGTATTGAACTTTTGAAATAAAGTATATATATATATATATATATATATATATATACGGTATTAGAAATCTTACACTATTTATTTATTTTTATATTATTTTATACTGTAAAATATATTTTTAAGGAATTGTAATGCAAAATCTGAATTTTATTTAGTTCATGAATCTACTGTATTGAACTTTTGAAATAAAGTATATATATATATATTTAAAAAATACTGTGATTTCAAAATACGTGTCAAATTGTTATGCACATTTATATAAAAATGATACTTGTTAAAAAAAAAAACAAGCAAGTTATAGTCTAAAAAATCTATAGAAGAAATAGAAAAGTGAAGTATTAAAAATCATAAACTCAATTCAAAAACTTACATTTTATTTTTTGTATAATTTATTCTATTTTTATATTATTTTTATACTGTAAAATATAATTGTAAGGAACTGTAATGAAATTAATCTACTGTATTGAACTTTTGAAATAAAGTATATATATATATATATATATATATACTATATATTAAAAGTCTCAAACTATTTATTTTATTTTTATATTATTTTACACTGTAAAATATATTTTTAAGGAATTGTAATGAAAAATCTGAATTTTATTTAGTTTATGAATCTACTGTATTGAACTTTTGAAATAAAGTATATATATATTTTAAAAATACCGTGATTTCAAAATACGTGTCAAATTTGTATGCAAATTTATATAAAAATGATACTTGTTAAAAAAAAACAAGCAAGTTATAGTCTCAACAAAAAATTATCTATTGAAGAAATAGAAAAAAGTGAAGTATTAAAAATCACAAACTCAATTCAAAAACTTACATTTTATTTGTTGTATAATTTATTTCATTTTTATATTATTTTTTTACTGTGAAATATATTTGCCTCAAGTCTCAAACAAACATTATCTTTTGAAGAAATAGAAAAGTGGGGTTACTTACATTTTATTTTTTGTATAATTTATTCTATTTTTATATTATTTTTATACTGTAAAATATAATTGTAAGGAATTGTAATGAAATTAATCTACTGTATTGAACTTTTTAAATAAAGTATATATATTAAAAATCTTAAACTATTTATTTTATTTTATATTATTTTACAATGTAAAATATATTTTTAAGGAATTGTAATGCAAAATCTGAATTTTATTTAGTTTATGAATCTACTGTATTGAACTTTTGAAATAAAGTATATATATATTTTAAAAATACCGTGATTTCAAAATACGTGTCAAATTTTTATGCAAATTTATATAAAAATGATGCTTGTTAAAAAAAAAAAAAGCAAGTTATAGTCTCAAAAAAATTATCTATAGAATAAATAGAAAAGTGAAGTATTACAAATCATAAACTCAATTCAAAAACTTACATTTGATTTGTTGTATAATTTAATGTTGTATAATTAATGAAAAATCTGAATTTTATTTAGTTTATGAATCTACTGTATTGAATTTTTGAAATAAAGTATATTAAAAAAAAATACTGTGATTTAAAAAAAATAAGAAAATTAAAAAAAATTGCTTTCATCTTTTATCTTTTTTATTTTGAAAGTCTGGAGCGGATATCCTGCTCCTGAGTGTGACGTGACCGTCTCTTGGTTTAGTCCAGCGGGTTTGTGAACAGAACAACATTCAGACTTCTCCAGAGTTTGGTGTCTATTTACTGATATTCTCCAGGAGGAGTAACCCCAGGAGGAGATGGCGGCCGTCCTGCTGCAGGTTCTGGAGCGGACGGAGTTAAATAAACTCCCGAAAGGCGCTCAGACGAAGCTGGAGAAGTTTGTAACGGAGCTGCAGGATGCTAACGAGGCGCTCCGGACGCAGCATGAGCGGCTCAGAGCAGACAGCGGTACGTTCATACCGCCGAGTAGAGAAAACTAGTTACCAGATTAACAATATAAGACATGATTAGAAACCTCATGTTAAATTACAGCTTACTTTGAAGTTGTCTTCTGGTAAATTCGGCGCTGAATAAAACAATATTGTGTGTCATCCTCGATGCTAACTGAGCCTGCTAACGTTAGCTACGAGGTCACGTTCAGGCTAACTTTGGCAGGAAGATGCTATGCTAACAACTCTTAAAGTTCATATTTTATTTAAGGAATTAATGTATGGTGTGTTGAATTAATGCCGAATCTAAGAAAACATCCCCAACTATCTGGTAAAGGTGTGTTATGTTGAACATATTTGCTATCAAGCGAGGAAACTGAAAATTTGTATAAATTCAAGTGAAGTTTGGCGTGGCATTTTTTTCACTACTTAAAAGCAGCTGAATTCACAATTATGAATTCTTTTAATTTTGATTTAAGAAAACGTGGTTTCCATTGAATCATCCTACCCTGTAGATTACACCATGGTGGTCATTCATGTAGATAGATAGATAGATGCACTTTATTGATACCAAATTTGGAAATGATTGTGTTACAGCAACAGGTAAATGAAAATGTACATGTCAACACTAGAGAAATATATCCATAGAATACAAAATATAAAGAATATTGGAATATACTATAAATATACCTGACTACTACAACTGGCATAAAAAAAATCTAAATTATAAACATAGAATAACCCACCATATACATCAGCAAGTGTGCAATAACATACTGTATACATTAGCAAAGTGTGCAAGTTACAATGTTTTGTTAATTAATAAAAAATAATTGAGGTAGTAAATGTGCAAATGTAGCTGTGCAAAAATCAACATGTACAAGAATATTACAGACTAAAACAGACTGGAGTCTGGCTGAGACAGAAACTATAGAGCTGAGAGTTCTCTGTTAGACAGAGATGAGGTGTTGAAGAGAGTTATTGCTTTACGCAGGAAAGATTTCCTGTATATATATTACATATTTATAAACTTTATGTCCTGTGGCGCACGATGATGCCAGTTAACAAAGCTGAGTAGCTACTGCTGATAAAATCTGTTGCTGTTTCAAACTGTAGTCTTTCATCAGACAGTAGTTAAACTGTATTTGTCTGTGTGGTGTTGGTATTGTGTGGTATATGACTGTTGTATGTTCTCTGCCCTACAGAACAGCAGTACTTTGACATTGACAAGAGACTGACGGAGACTCAGGAACAGACCCTGGCAGCCACCAAAGACGTGCAGACACTCAAGGAGGAAAATAATAAACTCAGTGAGTTTTCACACACTTATTGTTAACTAGGGATGCACCGATCCAACTTTTTCAGTCCCGATAGCGATACTGATACCTGGGCTTTGGGTATCGGCCGATATACTGAGCACCGATCCGATACCGGTGTTTGATCAATAAGCTTATAATAATGTTTATAATAAAGTAATTTTCACATAAACTTTGAGGTAAATATTGGGGTAATTTGGCAGCAATTCCAAAGACATTTCAAATAGGTTACTTGCTAATTATCACCTGATTACCATGAAATTTGCAGACCTGTAAAATGAAGTGTTACTGCCACTTCCTGACTTTATTAAAGCGTGCGCGCTTCCTAATTTTCATGGTTGTTTGCATGATCCACAGTGTGAGCAGTGTCTTATTGTCTTATTCTCCCTGTGCAGATGAAGAGCTGAGCACTCTGAAGGGAATAGAGGGAGAGACTCCTGAAGATAAACCACCACAACAGGTAAGCAGGCCCACGCACCTCACGTGTTAACGATGCTCTGCTATTGTTTAGGTCGTTATTCAATATCAGCAGAATACATAAGGGTGCATACATTGGCATAATGTGCACGCGTGTGAACAGTTTTGTATTCCTCTCACTCTTATATTGTTATATTTTTATATCTTGTATATTGGAGCTTCGCTCCAGTGCAATGACAATACAGAACTACTGTTATATTTTATTCTATCATACATGTAGCTCATCGAAAATGACTTTGCAGGACTGCTACCATTACAAGCCAATTAAGTCTAATCAACACTTATTATTATATGATATTAAAACAACCAAATATTTCGAATGATCTCCAAACTCTGCATAGTATTATAGTTCAACCACTGTATGCAATGTGTGTGCGTGGTTACAGCAAACAAAGGCCAAGTATGAGATCGAGGCAGAGAAGAGAGAGCTGGCGAGGCTGCTGGAGAAGAGAACGCAGGAGGCGGAAAACCTCACTGGTAAGATATCAGCTTTACACACACACACACACACACACACACATTTATCTTTTTAGACATTTGTTTATAGTGGTAACAGGTCGTCTTCTGCTTTTCATGTCAAGTTAAGTTTATTTATACAGCCCAATATCACAAATTTGCCTCAAGGGGCTTTACAATCTGTACATCATACGACACCCTCTATCCTTAGACCCTCGACTCAGATAAAGAGTTCCATTTTATGTTTTAATGTCTGTGTGTGTGTGTTTGCAGAGGATGTGAAGCATCTGAATGAGAAACTGACAGAAACCAGCAAAGTGAAGATGGAGCTGCAGCTAAAACTGGATAGTATACAGTCATCTGAGGCTTCTGTACAGGTATGTTCTAGATTTCATCGAAGCCACAAGCGCCCAATGTTTAAACTCATGTGGTAGCACATTCACTTCATTTTACAGGTCCGCAATTTTCATGGTAATTAGGTGATAATTAACCTATTTGAAATTTCTTTGTAATTACTGCCAGATTACCCCAATATTTACCTCAAAATTGATCGAAAATTATTTTATTATAAACATTATTAAATAAATTATATTCCGCTATTTCCCCAATAGCTGGTAATTTATTTAATACATTTCCATAGATAATAATTAGCAAATAACTTCTTTGCAATTTCTTAAAAAAATTCCCTGAATCATGACATTAGCTACCAGGTTACATTTGTGTAGACAATAAGTCACACAATGGTGAGGTTTGTGTCTGATCAGAAGTGTCTTCTATTAGTTTTCCACCTCCGATGAAGAGCAGCGCACAGCCGCTTCTCAAGCCTAAGGGCCCTATTTTAACCATTATATGCTATTTTAGCATATAATTATTAAATCGTGTTTATAATAAAGTAATTTTTTTATAAATTGAGGTAAATATTGGGGTAATTTAGTTGTAATTCCAAAGAAATTTCAAATAGGTTACTTGCTAATTATCATCTAATTACCATGAGATTTGCGGACCTGTAAAATGAAGTGGTACTTTTTTTCTTATCTTATATTCTTAATAGCTAGTGCCACTTCCTCCCATATTTGTATGCATTTTGTTATGCATTCTGTTGGCTGCTGTTAATGGTGCTGTATTTTCAGAATTGCTCATGGAAAACAGCATTATTACGGCTCCTGACTGTGATCAACTTAGTTGCTTAAGCAGTTGCAAAGACTCTGAATCAGTATTTATGTCTTAACTGATCCGTTTTTTTAATTTTTATTGGAACCACACAGTTATAGATAAAGTGGCGAACGCGAGGCTCAGATTTGTAATGTGCCTTTTTAGTGATTGTATGTCCTGGGTTTTGTGTGTTGTAGCACCGAGAGAAGCGTATGGAGCAGGAGAAAGAGTTGCACGAGAAGAGAATCGAGTGGTTGACGGCGGAACTGAAGACCAAAACTGAAGAACTGTTGAAAACCAACAGGGAGAAAGGAAAAGAGATACTGGAACTGCAGGGCGGTCTGAAGAACAGCAAAGAGCAGGTAAAACACGCTTGCAAGAAGAAAACCCATCAGGAAGTCACATATAACTCTCAAAGAGAACTGTTATTTTGTTTAGACGACAGGAAAGCTTGACCTATTTCAACGTTGGCTACTGCTTTCTGTCCTGTGTTGTCAGGTGTCACTGCAATGTCTCATTGAAGACATCATGAGGCATTTGAAATAGCTTTTCTCTTCAACAGGTGACCAGATTGGAAAGACAGCTGACCTCTCTGAAGCAGACCAGTGAAAACCAGGGTAAAAGAGCCGAGGACCTCAACAACAAGCTGAAACAGGTGATATGATACAAACACACCAGTGTCATCCTCAGCTAAGAACTTCATTGGAGAGTGTTAAGATTTACGCATTTGCTTCTCATTCAATTTGCGTTCTGCATGTCACAAGACAAACTACAAAGACACAACAACTAACCATGATATCTCTACACCTACATTTATCATCAAATTGACACATGTTCTATTGCACAGACTCCTGACGGTTATGGAAAGTCAAAGTTACATCTCTTCTTGATTCTCAAACCTCCAGTTGCGACTACTTCACTCAGAGCAGCTGTTGATCATGACGTTTCACCCCCTTTTTATAGCATCAAATTACTAATTATAACCAAACTTATCAGAAAAATGAAAACTGGATATTTGTCGTTATTTTTGGCATTAAAATAATTATTTTTTTTGGTCTTGCGGGGGTTCCTGTTGGCCTGGTGGCTCGCCAGGCCTGTGCAACTATAGGACAAAAATATTTGTCGTCATGGGAAGAAAAAAATGTGTTTAAAAGTCATGCATACGTATGCAGTGTTATTCATTATTTATATGTCTCTCCAGTCTAAAGACGAGCGAAGTGCCATGGACGAGAAATACCGCAATGAGCTCAACGCTAACATCAAGTTGTCTTCACTCTACAAGGTGAGAATCACTGCAGAGCACCTGGGATAAATGTATTCTCTAAAATAACACAAGGCATTAGCCCTACATTGTACCGTCACGTTATTCCCTGCATGTAGTCAGTGTGTGATGTCTTTATTCTCCCTGCAGGGGGCAGCAACAGACATGGAGACGAAGAATCAAGAACTGAGCAGAGCGGTGGAAGAGCTCAGCAAGCTGATTAAAGACTCTGGGGAAGGTATCGCACCAGTCTTTAGTTGTCTTGCAAACATACTAATTGCATGCTCCAGTAAATCCATGTGGTAGAATTAACCACTGTGGAACTAAAAGTCTAACTGATAATTGTAATAGTATAATCCTAATAATATTGAGCAGGGTAGGTGAAACAGCCCACATACTTGCAGTAGGGCCCCATTTTTGTGTGTGAGGCGTAGATTCCCATCTGTATTAATGTGTGATTGATGTCACTGTCTCTGTGTTGCAGCCAATAAGGTTTTAGAAAAGAAGGTGTCGGAGGGAGAAGCGCTAAAGACGCGGCTTGAGGCGGAGCTGAGAGAGAAAGTCAAGAAAATGGAGAAAGAGCTGGAAAACGCCACGATGAAGGCTGCAGGCAAACACTGCTGTAAGAACACACATACACGTTATTTCATACCTAGATGCATGTGTTGTCCTATGCAAAGAGTCATTTGCGGTGTTATGTGTGTACATATGTGCATTTAGTATGTCTGCACACACCTGACCACCTTTATTTATGTGTGTGTGTGTTCTGCTGCAGGTGTGCCCTCTCTGACTGAGGAGCAGTTGGACGTCGTGTGTCCATCAGCAGCTGCCATCGCTGCCATTGTGAAGCCCGGCATGAAGTTTTTTGATGTGAGTTTAATGGGACGTACCAGGACTGGATGACAGGGTTGAACTCATATCAGTAATATGTCAAATGTTTGCATAATAACCAATACAATAATCAAATTGTTATTTACATGCAATGAGCTGCGTTCCACGGTTTTACACTGCGTCAGACAAAACTCTTGACACATTTAAAACATCAATAAGTCATCATATTACCTAGCTATGGCTTTAAAGCATCTGACAGCGCTCAAACCTATTTAAACATAACACTTTAAAGGGATAGTTGGGGTTGTATGAGGTACTTCTCCATAGTCAGTGTATTACCTACAGTAGATGGCGGTCGGCACGCCTCCAGTTTGGAGAAACAGACAGGAGTACCAGCATGGGAGCAAAGAATGTATATTGTTCGTTCCATTGCAACGTCAGCGCCCAGCTGCAAAGCTACGCTTCCAACATTTTGGACTGAAAGTGACTACCGGATGCTGGTAAAACGTCCGTCTACAAAGTGACGTACAAAAGTAAAACAAAACTATATTTAGAGTATTTGCACCACTTCATCTTACCTTCAGACAGCCCTTTCTGATGGGGGAACTGAAGCCGTTATATCTGTCTATGTTGTCTTCAAAGCCACCAGACTCCATTGAGAAAAACAGTCATTTTACTTTAGAGGAAACAGGAGTTGTTGGTCTAGTCTGGTGGCTTTGAAGAGAGCGTAGATAACAGCCTCAGTTCCCCATCGGAAAGGTCTGTCTGACTGCAAGGATAGGAATAAGGGACATAAAAAAAACTCCTGTATTATCCACTGAAGTGTTGAATTTGGCTTTTGCAACCTGTATGTTTCTATGAGGAAGGTTAAGTAACTGTAGTAACACTATGGTTTTGTGTTTGATGTAGCAGACAAGTATTAATTCATCCTCCTCTGTCCCCGTGTTGTAGCTGTACAATGCGTATGCAGAGTGTCAGACGCATCTTCAGCTGGAGAAGCAGGAGACCAGGAGAGTGAGCAGAGTTCTGGACGAGATCGTCCAGGAGGTCGAGTCCAAGGCTCCTGTCCTCAAGCGTCAGAGAGAGGAGTACGAGAGCATGCAGAGATCCATGGCCTCCCTGTGCAACAAGCTGGAACAGGCTCGAACGGTCTGTTCACTTTCCTTCTGTGTTTGTCAAACTTTACATTCAAGTACATTTATTCCCCTTTTGACTCCAACATATTCTGTTAAGTTTAACATGTGTACTTTTTGTCATCAGGAGATCTACAGTTTGCAGAAAGAGAAGGAGGAGGCCAAGCAGCGCTGTGATAGCATAGAGAGAGACAAACTGAGGACAGACAGACAGCTAGAGGACACATCTACACAGGTACACTCACAAACCAAGCAATACATGCTTTCATAGAAAGCTAAATGCAGTTAAATGAATCTGTTTTGATCCACATTTTTTATTCTGTCAGTGTGATTATACAGTGTGCGCCACAGTCTGTTTAGTAGGAAAATAAACTACGACCTCATTAGCCAACACAACTGATGTGTACGGAAGCCCTGAGAGGCAAGTGAGGAAAAAGAAATTTGGTGATCCATTTGTTAAGTCTGATCTAAAATGTTTTTTTTTTCCATCTGTGAAAACAGGTGAAACATTTTTTTTGAGTCTTTGTTGTTGTAATACCCATTTCGACCACAAGAGGCTGAAGTGCACCACTACCCCATGTTCTAAATAGGACTTAAAGCGTTCATGTTTTTTTAACAGCAGATTAGTGCAGATTAAAATACATTTCCAGCCAAAAGAATGACATTCTACATTACGCTAACACGCGGAGAACATGCAAATTCCACACAGAAGGGCCCCATGCTAACTACTGCACCACCGTGCAGCCCCTGGAAGAACACATGAATGCTTTTAGTCCTATTTAGAACATGTGAAAGTGGTGCACTTCAGCCTCTTGTGGCCAAAATGAGTATTACAACCACAAACACTCAAAAAAAGTACCTTACTTGCCTCTCAGGGCTTCCGTAGCTTTGATCTTTTTTGATGGAATTCTTGTGCTTTATCTTATCAATCAAATGATTTATCAATCACGTGAACAGGGGATTGATAAAATATTCTCTTCAGGTCATAACAATGCTACAAATATAGAATAAAAACAGATCTCTGCAGATTGGTGCAGATGCTTTCATTCATTCATTCATTGGTCTCTTGTCCAGGTGTGTGCTCTTCTGGTGGAGCTGGAGGAAGCCAGAGGGAATCGGGTGACCAAGGACGACGGCAGCTCTGCCAACATTTCCAGCACCTCTGAGGTCGTCAGTGCGCGCCAGCTGTCCTTCCGCAGCGTGGAGGAGATGCAGCGGCAGAACCAAAGCATGATGGGAAGGCTGAGCGAGCTGGAGGAGGAAAAGGACAGACGGCAGAGCCAAGTAACGTCAGCGCGGTAAGAAGTGCTATTAACTGTTGTTGTTGTTGTTTTTTTACGTCTCATAAATTCTTGCTAATCTAGCATACATCAGGGCATTTCTCCCAAACACAAAATCCACACACTGTGCAGGTGGAACGCACTACAAAATGAAAATACGTGCACTGAGCAGTGAAGCTATTTGAAGCGTATTTGAAGCATTAGCTCTGTCTCTGTGGTTCCCCTCAGCGTGTCCGAGCTGGAGGCCAGCGTGGATAAGCTTCAGAAGGAGGTGGAGCAGCTGAGAGAGCAGAGGAACCAGCAGAAACAGCTGGCTGACTCCAACGCCAGGCAGAGAGACATGTACAAGGCCCTGCTGACACAGAGCACCGGCTTCAGCCTGCCTCCTCAAGGTGAAACCACAATACTGACACACATTGGCCTTTATGGGGATTTAATAATGGATTTTTAAGAATGGATTGCAGCCGCTGATGGCACCATATCGTACGATATATGGACGTGACCTCGATCATTTTTGCTTGCGTTTTGCCCGTTGTGTTTACATGCATGTTTGTTTACGTAAGAATGTCTCCCACATTTTAGTCAAGTTTTCATGTGTGTCTGCAGGTCCGGATTCTTCATCCCACCCTGCACATGTTCGTCCCTCCGTCCCAGCCACTCGCTCTACTCCTCAGAGAGCTGCTGCTGCCGAGTCAGCACAGACTACTCAGGCTAAAGCTGCTTTAAAACAGGTATATATAATATACTGCACACTTACACTTCAATCTGCATTTTTCTTCATCTGCATATGAAGTAGGGGGAAAAATATAAATGTTTTTTTTAACTCAGTATCTCTTGTGACTGAATGTGTTTGTGTCTGTGCCTCTGCAGCTGAATGATGCCTTCACTCTGTATAAGAAGGAGAAGGCCGAGAACGACAGGATGGTGAATGAAACAAACGAGCGGCTACAGAGGCAGCTGACAGATCTCCGCTCCAGCCACGCCAAGCTGTCCTCTCAACTAGAGTTCAGCAACAAGAGGTTCGATAGACCCAGCCAGCACTGCTGCTGCACCTGCCTCATATTTCAGTTCTTGGAGATATGTATTTATGCGATGTGTGTGTTTGTCCTGTGCGTCTCTGTGTATGTCAGGTACGAGATGCTCCAGGACACCGTATCCGCCTACCGCAGAGAGGTCTCGGCCCTACAGGAGAGGAACCAAAAGATGGCTGCAACGGCCCAACGACACGAGCACATCATCCACACAATGAGCCAGGACCTGCGACAGGCTAACGAAAAGCTGGCACTGGAAGAGGTGAGGAAGAGGAGAAGCTTAATTATCTTAATGGTGCTGGATAGATATCAACTGTACTGGAGACAGAGTGACACATTTAAAAACAGCTGGATCTAAGAGAGGTGAAATCACATAGACGGTGTTATTCTTTATCTTCAAATATAAAAAAAACACTTTTAAACAAATCTCTAGTTTTATGTTAATGACGTATTAAATGGAATACAGTTATTTGGCTTACTGCATTGGTATTGAGCAGAGTGATTACATACTAAGAGCTTTTTTCATATTGAAAAGCAGTTTTCTATCTTCTATCTAACGGACTTGAGAGCAAGTAAAAAAATAAATATAAAAACGTAATTCAAAGCAGTAAGCACCCACAGCATACAGCCAGCTGTCCTTATTGCATTTGTCAGTTTAAACTGTGTTGTTTTTAGTCTGGATTATGACTTAAACTTCTTCGTATTTGTGTAATATTATCATACGATCTGCTCACTGAGCTCTGATTGGTCAGTAGGCGGTGCTTTTATACGAGTTGATCTCTTAATCTGGAACATTACCTGCTCCCTGACTTTTGTTTTCTCGAGAATCAACATAAATGAACCCGTTATCACAAGAAAACAAGCTTTTGTTATCTCGATTACGCCATTAAAAAAAAACGAATTACAAGCACTGCCATTTCTCGGCTTCCGTAGTTTTGACCTTGAATTGTAATTTTCTTTGACTGCAAGTATACAACAAAAACAAAAAACAACACAATTACCAACTTGTTAAACATGAAGAGATGCACACACTTTCTCGACTGAACCAGGAATAGGACGTGAGATATTCATTCTAACAGATTATCCCATAACAGCGTGGTCAATCAGCTCTGCCCATCGTTGTTTAAATTTTATAATAACGGCGCCTTTACTCCTGTTGTAAAGTGTGACTGCTATATGAGAATCTGTTTTGGTATGTGCATAGCTCTTTAAGTGAAAACCACCAAACTGATTATACCTCCTTTTGTTCAGATCCATTTAGAACCATCAGCTCTCTTGGTGAATCTAATAATTACCAAAAAATGTTGCACTACATTTTCACTGTCTTCAAAATCCCCGCTGCTCTCTTCTCTGTCTTTATCTCAATTATTACCTAAATAGTTTATTTCTCCCTCTGTGTCTGTGTGTGTAGGTGCGCGTAGAGAACTTGACTAAAGAAAAAGACATGTTGAGACAAGGAGAGAGTCGACTCAGTCGAGAGAAGGAATCCGTGCTGGCTGAACAACGGAACCAGAACCTGCTGCTCTCCAACCTCAAGACTATCCAGGTACAGTATCGTGCAACAGTGGTTTTATTCTCAGTTGAACAATTGAAACATTGCAGTAAATTAAATGAATTCCTGTTTACTAGCAGAAAGTGTCATTAAGTTGCTATTTTTCACTAGATATTGGTTATCGAAATAAATAGCATCATGACTTAGCCACAATCAAAGGTGAAATGGATTTCCTGTGTCATCTTACTGCATCCACTATGATTTAAGATGTGACAGTAGTACCAGACATTCAGATGACATTTATTCCTGTTTTCCTCCTCTTCCTCTCTTTTATTGCTGTAGTTGACTATGGAGCGTACAGAGACAGAGACTCGCCAGCGGCTGAACAACAAGATAGAGCATCTGGAGGCAGATCTGGTTTCAATGAAGACCAGGCTGGACCAGGAAGTAGCACAGAGACACGCCCTTGGGCGCACAATGGACGTACGTTGAATATATACATTTAATGATTTCTATACAACCGTTCAAACGTTTGTAATATCCTGCCACAAAACATGAACTTCAAAAAATGTAAATGTTTAACTAAAAAAAAAAAACCTTAACTTAAAAAAACCTTTAAAAATATATATTTAAAAAAACTTAAACTTGTAATCTAATGCCACAAAACTTAAAAAAAACTTTAAATTAAAAACTTAAACAAAACAAAGAAAACTTAAAAAAAAATTAAATAAAACTTTATCCTAAAAAAAATAAATAAATTGAAACGTAAAAACTTAAACTTAAAAAATACAAAAACTTAAACTTTTTATTTTAATCGTCACATAAAATTTGACCTCTGCATTTAACCCATCTTAAGCATTTAGGAGCAGTAGGCTGCTGTAAAGCACCCAGGGAGCAGTTTGGGGTTCAGTGTCTCGCTCAAGGACACTTCAACATGTAGACAAGAGGAGCCGGGGATCGAACCATTAACCTTGTGGTCAAAGGACGACCCGCTAAACCCAGTGAGCCACAGCCATCCCACAAAGACTTGATTCTGTCCAGTCAGATGTCTGAGATATTTCTGAATTGTCTCTCCTGCTTTTAGCTTGTAAAAAGTAATCTTTACAAATATATGTTATTTAGCTTAGTACACTGAGAACAAAACGCTGTACAACGATTCAACCAGACTGACAACTGAAAGAGACAAAGATCCCTCTGAGCAACAGTTGAATAAGAACAGAAGAAGTCAGCAGTCATTGGTTAAAGAAACTTCAAACTGAGCATCAAAATGTGAGCAGATTTAAACAGAAACAGGTTCCTGTTTCAGCGTCAAGGTCACAATAAAGCAGCCCAGAACAAGCTGGAATTAACAGCTGCAGCTCCTCTTCAAACTTCACACTAGAAATAGAAGGTTAGTCGAGGGTTAGCACTGTTGGTATATCAGCTGAACATACTATAGATTGACTACTCACAGTTTAAATAGCCATTTATAAGAAAAAAAAATCGATACAACAGCTGATTCCAAACGTTTGAACGGTGGTGTATACTACTCCTAAATAAGTGTTGCTGGACACAGCATGTAATGTTGCTCCTCTGTCACCTCCACCGCCTCGACAGGCTCAGTTGTTGGAAGCTAAGAAACAGCTGGAGACCCAGAACACCTTGCAGCAGAAGACCAGGGAGTTGTTGCGTAGCTCTGAACAGCAGGTGGCAGCGCTGAAAGCCCAGCTGGCTTCTGCTTCGTCCTCTGAGGCCGTTACTAGCTCCAGCAACACCAACACCACCACCACCGGCAGCACCCCAGCTTCCAGAGCTGCAGCCCTCAGAGCACCACTCAGAGGTAAACAGCAGCACTCACTAAAGAAGGGCCAAGACCATATTGTAGTATGTCTGTTTCTCCAAACTGGGGTCGTGCCGACCGTCATCTACTGTAGTTAATACACGACTATGAATAAGTCCCTCATACAACCCCACCTCAGAAAATCTGACAAAATATTCCTTTTAACGTCTCTTCTTTGTCTCTGTTTACCTCTCAGTACGCTCTCCAGTGCCAGCAGCCTCCCAGCAGCTCAGCCAATCAGAGCAGGAGCTTGCGGAGGTGAAAGGTCTCCTGCGTACCGCCGAGGAACAAAACAGCGAGCTAGCGGAGCAGCTAAAGAACGCCAACGCTACCGTAGAGCAGTACCGGGCTGTGGTACTGTCTCTGGAAGACAGTCTAAAGAAAGAAAAAGAGGTATAGCTCTTTGATCCATTTCCCCTTTTAGTAACGACAACAACATACTCTGTTCTTCTCCACCATCCTCTTTGTATTCTCATACACACACACACACACACACGTGTGAACTGACCCTCCCTTCATTCTTTAGTCTCGCACCCCTCTGGAGCTCCGGCTGAAGGAGTCCGACGAGATGCAGAAGCAGCTGGAGAAGAGGATCTTAGAGGTGGAGAAGATGAGGCAGCAGGAGAGAGAGGAGGGGAGAAAGGCGGTGGATGTGGTGGAAAAACAAGTAAGTCTGCTCTCTGAATGTGGTCTGAGCGAGCGGATCTCAATGCTCAATTTCAGCTGACCTTTCAGCCTATTCAATGTAGAGCTCCAAGTATCGATAGTTTTTTTCCCCTGCTGTCTTGTCCAGGTGTGTGAGGTGCAGCGCAGTCTGAAGTCCAGCCAGGCAGAGCAGCAGGAGGCGCTGGAGAGAGCTGCCTCTGCTGTTACACTGGAGCAGAAGGCCATACAGGACAGCCTGCTGCAGGTCCATTAACACACACACAAACACACTCTTATGCTGGTTAATATCCTCAGTCCCTATCAGTTAGCTTATATATCTTTATCAACTGTTTCCTCCTCTGTCCTCCTCTCAGACTAAGCTAGCCGGAGAGGCGCAGGCCAAGTATGAACGGGAGCTCATGCTTCACGCTGCTGATGTGGAGGCTCTGCAGGAGCTGAAGAAAAGATTGCAGCAAGATGCGGCACGGAAGAGGGAGCTGGAGGAGCAGCTGAGCAAGAGCTCGTCCCTCGTGCAGGAGAGAACTGCAGCCTTGAACACAGCGGAGAGGCAGCTGAAGGTAGGACGGCTAACCCAAGAGGGAAGAAACTATACTTCCTGTGGTCCTTTTTTTACACAGCGCTGTACAGGTGTTTATCAAGCATATCCAAAATATGGTAACACAAATATCATGGTAATTAGGTGATAATTAGCAAGTAACCCATTTGATATTTCTTTGTAATTACTGCCAAATTACTCCAATATTTACCTCAAAATTTATCGAAAATTACTTCATTATGAACATTATTTAATAATTATATTCCACTATTTCCCAATAGCTGGTAATTTAATACATTTCCACGAAAATAATACAAAGTTAATTGCTTTATTTACATCTCCGCTGGAAAATAGTTCATAATTAGCAAATAACTTCTTTGAAATGTCTTTAAAAACTCCCTGAATCATGACATCAGCTACCAGGTTACATTTGTGTAGACAATAAGTCACACAATGGTGAGATTTGTGTCTGATCAGAAGTGTCTTCTATTAGTTTTCCACCTCCGATAAAGAGCCGCTTCTCAAGCCTAAGGGCAATATTTGAACCATTATATGCTATTTTAGCACATAATTATTAAATAATGTTTATAATAAAGTAATTTTCGATTACATTTTGAGGTAAATATTGGGGTAATTTGGCAGTAATTCCAAAGAAATTTCAAATAGGTTACTTGCTAATTATCACCTAATTACCATGACATTTGCAGCCCTGTAAAATTAAGTGGTACCCAAAATATAATTAATATAATTTATTTTTTTGGATTATTTTTTGGGCATTTTCAAGCCTCTATTGATCAAAATATTATTATTAATTAAAGTTTACATTAATATAAATATGTTTTATTATTATTAAAAATAATAATAATAATAATAATATTAATTAAATAATTTGGGACACTTTGGGATCTTGGAAAGGCAACAGGCAAAATGTTTACATTTATAGAAATCATTTTTATTCATAATATTAATTATTATTAATTAATTATTATTATTATTACTATTAATACAAATTATTTCAATTGATGTAAACGTTTTTGCCAAAGTGTGGTAAACCCTGCTGTAGGAGAATGTTGTGTTTCTGCTCGGTCGTAACAGTTTGACTCTCCTTCAGGAGGATCTGTCCAATAAGAGTCGTCGCTGTGCGGAGCTGGGGAAGCAGAACGCTCTCCTGCACCAACAGATGGATGAAATGGCCACCAAGAGTCGTCAGCTGCAATCACAGCAGCAGCAGCAGCAGCAGCTCGACCTGTCATTCAGTGAGGAGGGGAAGACCACTGAACAGATCCTGGAAATACTCCGGTAATACAGCAACAACACTGAGGGTGGCTGTGTGTTAGCTGATAGGAGTCTCTAAATCAAAACAATAACAAAAGACAGAGTTTAGTGAAGTGTCGTGGGATCATGGGAGTTGTTGCCATCATTGCAGTCAGTTTCTCCCGGTTAGGATTCCTTCAGTGTTCATCGTTCAGGAGGTTTTTATCCACAGAGGTCTGCTCCTCTCCAAATATAAAGCAGTTTCACGTTAATAATCGGCGTTTCTCCGATGCTGTTTGGTCGGACACAGGACGTCCTGGAGGGGTTGTGCACCGTTTGCTCTGCTCCGTAAATTATATTATTATTATGTAAACTATTGGGATTGAGTCTGGATATGTGTGTGTGTGTGTTGTAGGTTTGTGCGGCGTGAGAAAGAGATCGCTTTGGCTCAGTGCGATGCGTCTGACGGAGAAGCCCTTCGCTACAAACAGCGAGTGGAACACCAGGACAGAGAGCTGAAGGAGCTGCAGGAAGCGTTGAACTCTGAGAGGGAGAGGATGCAGGTAGGAGATGAAGCGATGGAAGGGTGGAAGACGGGTGATGGGTAACGAGATACAGGGAAATTTGGGGGCTCATTTGTCAGCTTTACCTGTAAATGATGAGAACAACATAAAAATCATCCGTGTGTTTGTCCGAAAAAAAGGTCTGAAAAATGTCCGAAACAAAAGATCTGAAAAAAGTCTGAAAAAAAGATCTGAAAAATGTCGGATAAAAAAGTCTGAAAAAAAGATCTAAAAAATGTCTGGAAAAAAAAGTCTGAAAAATGTCCGAAACAAAAGATCTGAAAAAAGTCTGAAAAAAAGATCTAAAAAATGTCTGGAAAAAAAAGTCTGAAAAATGTCCGAAACAAAAGATCTGAAAAAAGTCTGAAAAAAAGATCTGAAAAAAGTCTGAAAAAAAGATCTAAAAAATGTCTGGAAAAAAAAGTCTGAAAAATGTCCGAAACAAAAGATCTGAAAAATGTCCGAAAAAAAAGTCTGAAAAATGTCCGGAAAAAAAGTCTGAAAAATGTCCGAAAAAAAAGTCTGAAAAATGTCCGAAACAAAAGATCTGAAAAATGTCCGAAAAAAAGTCTGAAAAATGTCCGAAAAAAAAGTCTGAAAAATGTCCGAAACAAAAGTTTTGAAAAAAAAGTCTGAAAAAAAAGGTCTGAAAAATGTCCGAAAAAAAAGTCTGAAAAATGTCCGAAACAAAAGATCTGAAAAATGTCCGAAAAAAAAGTCTGAAAAAAAAGATCTGAAAAATGTCCGGAAAAAAAGTCTGAAAAATGTCCGAAACAAAAGTACTGAAAAAAAAGTCTGAAAAAAAAGATCTGAAAAATGTCCGAAAAAAAAGTCTGAAAAATGTCCGAAACAAAAGATCTGAAAAATGTCCGGAAAAAAAAGTCTGAAAAATGTCCGAAAAAAAAGTCAGAAAAATGTCCGAAACAAAAGTTCTGAAAAAAAAGTCTGAAAAAAAAATCTGAAAAATGTCCGAAAAAAAAGTCTGAAAAATGTCCGAAACAAAAGATCTGAAAAATGCCCGAAAAAAAAGTCTGAAAAAAAAAGATCTGAAAAATGTCCGAAAAAAAAGTCTGAAAAATGTCCGAAACAAAAGTTCTGAAAAAAAAGTCTGAAGAAAAAGATCTGAAAAATGTCCGAAAAAAAAGTCTGGAAACAAAGATCTGAAAAATGTCTGAAAAAAAAGTCTGGAAAAAAAAGGTCTGAAAAATTTCTGAAAAAAATGTCGGACAAAAAAAGTCTGAAAAAAAGATCTGAAAAATGTCAGAAAAAAAAAAGATCTGAAAAATGTCGGACAAAAAAGTCGGAAAAATGTCCGAAACAAAAGATCTGAAAAATGTCGGACAAAAAAGTCGGGGAAAAAAAGTCGGAAAAAAACGGTGGAATTTGCAGAGAAAAGCATGGATGTGAAATACGTAATAAAGGCTTCCAACAACTACTTACTATTTGTTCTTTCAGGCTGTGAAGGAGGGTATTGCCTTCAGCAGAGTAGCCTACTCTTACTTTGACAAATTAATAAGGCTAACTTCGAGCTAAAAAGGGCAAAAGTGGTACGAGAGAATTTATTATAATGCATCTGTCTGTTTGCCCTCGCTTTCTCGCTCAGGCTACAGCGAAGACTCTGGCCCAGCAGGAGGAACAGCTGAAGAAGATGGAGACCATCAGCGCCCTCCAAGAAACCACCAGGATGCTGAGAATGGACCGAGATAAACTGGAACAAGAGCTGCAGCAAGCTCAGGCTAAAGTAAGATTCAAGTGTTTTGCATGTCGCGGTTCTGTCCTGTCCTGTCCTGTCCTGTCCTGTCCTGTCCTGTCCTGTCTTCCCGTCATTATTAGCTGTGGCTGGTTTCAGAGAATCGGCTTCATTTGTTCCCTGAACATCTTTCCGGTTGAAGTTTCGTCAAGGAGAATAAGGGTGTTTGAATCTCTCTCAACATCTCTCCTCTTTTGTTCTTCTCCGTCTCCATCAGGTTACAAAGCTCCAGTCAGACATCAGCCCACTACATCACTCTTTGTCTCTACTGTCAGAGAAAAATGGCTCCCTGCAGGCTGATAAGAGGATACTAGAGGAGGACCTGAAACGCTGGAAGGCCAAAACACAGGTAGCTGCATTATGTTTTATATTTATTTTATTGCACCTATGTTCTGTTGTTTAGTGCACAATTATATATACGGTCCATGTTTGTTCATTAGTTTCTGTTAAACTTGACTGACTGACTGACTGACTGTCCGTCTGCAGCAACTGGTTAGCCAACAGAAAGACGGCGATGTTGAGGAGAGACAGAAACTCAGCGCTGAGAGAGAAGCTCAGCAGAGACGCATCGCACAGCTGGTTGAAGAGACAGCCAAGCTGAAGACTGAACTGGCAAGGTAGAGAAGAACACACACACACACACACACACACACACCATCAGGCTGGATGCAACAAAAAGCACTGAAGTAGCCTGGTTTTACCAAAACACTGTGAAAATGTAGCATTAGTAACTGAATGCTATGATGGCGTATTGGAGCCATTAGGGTTGGTAAAAAAAAGAAATTACGGAGCTGGAGGAGGGCGTTATATTCCGAAAAAAAATCAGAATTTACAAGAAAAAAACATGGATATTCTCTGAGATTAATGTGGTAAATTTACAAGAAAAAAAACTCACAAATTTATGAGAAAAGAAACTCGGAAAAATTGTTGTTGTTTTTTTTGTCAAGGAACCACATCGCTTCACTTTGCAAGGTTGGATCAACCTCATCACACCACAGACGCCAACGTTAAACACTCGTAATGTGAGCCGTCGAGTGCAAAATATATTAATATTTATTTATGTTGATAAAAGAACACAGAAAGTACACGAAAGAAAACGCATATATACATCTTTCAGGACCTTCACCTCGTTCAGAGGACATTGGAAACGGCAATCTTTAGGATTTATCTGACAAAATAAAACGTACGACAGGGGTAACATGAGGATAAAGTGCGAGGCATACCAATGTCAGATTTATGTTCATAAATAACACCGAAAGAACAGGAAAAAAAACGTGTGTATCTTTCAGGACCTTCGCCTCGCCACCCTCACCATAAGAACACTACTTACGAAATTTAGACGGCGGCTAACCTTGTTACTTTAATCTCAGAAATTTTTCTATGAAATTTATGACTTTATAATTTCAGAATATTCACGTTTTTTTCTTGTACATTTTTTTTGTTTTTTCTTGTAAATTTAAAACTTTAATCTCCGGAAAAACCTTTTTTCCCCCTGAATGTTACCCCCCTCCCCCGGCTCTGTAATTCTTTTCTTTTTTTTACCTACTATGGCCCTTACACGCCATCGGAGTATGCAGAGACTGGCTGTTAATAATAGAATAATCTCATTTCTGTGGTCCATGTCCTGTGGTTTGTACCTAACCGTTGTAATTTGACAGCTCAGATGACCAGAGCAGAACTTCCAGCAGCTGTTATGCTCAGTAGCAGATTGTTAACTGTGATTATTGTTGTGTGTGCATCAGATCCAGCGCCAGCAGTAACTCGGCTCAGTCTCAGCTGCAAGCCTTCAGAGACTCTGTGGCCCGTCTGACGTCGGAGAGAGACACTGCGAAGAAAGAGCTGGAAACGAAAAACAGCGACATTGTGGAGAAGAACAAGACCATCACCCAGGTCAAGAAGATCGGACGTCGCTACAAGACCCAGTACGAGGAGCTCAAAGCCCAGCATGACAAGGTGGGGACTGCTGTTTGTTTCATGGCGTTAAAGGTAGACAACAAGTTTAGTATGGATGAAAACTGAAGTAGTGAATTGTGTGTTTGTGTTTGTGTGTGTTCCAGCTGGTTGAGGAAACGGCTGCTAAAGCAGGAAGCGAGGCGGCCCCGAGCCAGGAGGAGCAGCAGGAGCTACGCAAGTCTGTAGAGGAGCTGAAAGACGCGGCGCAGAAAAAACAGGAGGAGGTGAGCAGGAAGACATTTTAGGCCTCTATTAACCCAACATACAACGATAGAGCACCACCTTTTTAATTAACAATATCTTGCTTTACATACAGTACATATAGTTCCACATTTAAAGGCCGTTACACAACGGGGGGTGTGACAAATAGACGACACAAAAATACAAAATTTGCCTGCGAATATTTCACACTCTGACACATATTGTAAACAAGATTTCTTTAGACTCATCTTACTTGAATGTTGTTGTCTCACAGGCGTTTTATGTCATCAGAAAAGTCACTCAGTGATCATCTAATCATCATATAATTATAGGATGATACATAAGAAGATGTTGCGTGTCATACCCCTCTCTCTCTCTCTCTCTCTCTCTCTCTCTTCCCCATTTCTACTCTGTCATCCGTCCAACAAAGATAATAATGCCCCAAAAAAATCTTAAACAAAGAACTCAGGATTTTGTTGGGCTAGAATCCGGCAGCTACCTCTGGTTCTGAGAAGTGAAGCCAATGCTTAAGTGCCTTAAACTTGCATTCTTTCAAACAGCCAGCAGGGGGCGACTCCTCTGGTTGCAAAAAGAAGTGTGATTGTATAGAAGTCTATGAGAAAATGAGCCTACTTCTCATTTGATTTATTACCTCAGTAAACATTGTAAACATGAGTTTATGGTCTCAATCTCTAGTTTCAAGTCTTCTTCAATACAGCATGATGTTCATTTAGTACATTATGGTCCCACCTTGTGATTGACAGGTCGCTACCACGGAGTTGTCCGTGTTTTCGTCTTAGAACTTTAACCCTTTCACGGTGTGTTTTCAGTTCATGAAAGTTAGTTATAATCTTTTTCGTCACCTAAAAATGTCCTATTCAGCGTTCGGTTGTATTTAGCTCCACCCTCTTCTGTCACTTCTGGTTGTAAATATCAAAATGTTGACAAAATCCAAGGTGGTAACGGCCAAAATGCCGACGTCACGGTGACTACGTCCACTTCTTATCTACAGTCTATGGGTAGAATATATTAACAGACATGGCTCTGTTCCCTTAAAGTTTAAACCAGACTGTTAGAAAGTGTCCGTAGATTTTTTACATGTTTTTTCCTCCAACCAGGCCCAGAAGACCCAGCAGGAGCTGGAGGAAGTTAAGAAGGAAAACCAGCAGACCAAGGAAAAGTTCCAGGAGCTCCAAAACCAGCTGACACAGAAACAGAACCAGCTGACACAGGTACCGCGGCACATTCAAATTATAAACTATGACTAAGTCTGTATATGATCCAGCCAGGATGCGATAAATACAATGTGAGTTGCTGTTAACTCCTTTAGAGAGCTTTAGGTGGTAATAACACCAGACCAGTGTTGAAGGTTTCAGCATGGTAAAAGGCAGGAATCACTGGCTCGACTGTCACCTCTTTGCTTCTATAGGTCCAGTCCCAGGTGTCCCAGACCCAGACTCAACTGCAGCAGAATCAGAACCAGCTGACTCAGAGTCAGAAAGAGCTTCAGCAAGCCAAGACCCACAGCCAGCAGGTAGGAAGTTCTGCCAAGAACACATTAACACTCTACACTAATATTATACAAACCTATTTTGCTGGATTTATAGTTGATATTTTTATTTTTTACAGGCACAGAACCAGTTAAAATCAGCTCAGTCTTTAGCTCAGTCCCGTCAGAACCAGATGCAGCAGATCCAGAGGGAGCTCCAGCAGGCTAAAGAGTCCCTTCAGCAGAACCTCACTAATCAGAAAGAGCTCCAGCAGACCCAGCAAAGCAGTCAGCAGAGCCACAACCAGGAAGTCGGCAACCTCAAGACTGCTCTCAGCCAAGCAGAAAGCAAGGTGACGCCGAGGACTGCCTTTCTCTTTACTCTCTGTCTTTGTTTGTTTAAATACTTACCTTTATTTATACGTATACTTACACATACATTTAGCTAGCCTTTATAGTTCTGTCTCATACACAATGGACACACATATACGGTAAACATACTTTCCAACCCTCACGATTTTCCCAGGAGACACCCATTTTTCATCGCCCTCTCCCGGTTTCCTCCCGGGGTCACAGTTCTCCCATATTTCTCCCAATTTATGTTTCTGTAACTGAACAATGTGTATAATCCCTACTGTTTCCATGATGACAATAGAGTTACACCGACTGTCGTTTCCCAGCAGTCTACGCTCGCGACACAGCGCAGTTTGAGCCCATGTTTAAGCTGCGCGACACAGCGTGCAGCGCCCAAAGTTGGGCTTTGCTCGATGCAGCGAAAAGCTGCCGTGGCACGACGCAAGCCGTTAGAAATCGCCGTATCGCCAGATTCTTGCCAATACACAGCTCTAATAATGCCTATACTGCACAGTGTGTGTGCGACTGTGTTTCTGTATCAGAAAAGAAAGACAATGTCATTATTTTTATTGAAAAGGTTGCTGCTGTTGTGTTTTATTTTTGTGCAACAGTTAAACTAATAAGTAGTGGTGTATCTGTGCTTACCTCGTAACAGGCGACTGAGCTTCAGGGCCAACAGGACAACCTGCAGAAGGTTAGGAAAAGTTTTGTCTGGTGATGTGTGTTGATAAATCTGTACTGACTTTATGACTTTATGAGAAGTAATGAGATTTATCTACTTTATGGACTTTACTTTTCTATCCAAACCCCACGCTGCCTGTTCTAATGTACAATCTTTATCAGGTGGTTGGTGAGCGTGAAGCCGACATCAAGCGTCTGCAGGAGCAGCTAACCGAAGCTAACCAGGCTAATGAAGCCATCAGAGCCACGCAGGCCAACCAGAACCAGAGTTCCCAGTCCATCCAGGCCAGCGACACTAACGTTGGTAGTGACGCTAACCAGGCACAACAAGAGGAGCTGGCAAAACTCAGACAAGAGGTACTTCCACATCCTGCTTTCTCAAAATCATTCTAGAGAGTTCTATGTATACTACCGTATTCTGCAAGGTAAAATTATGTTTTTGTCAACGGAGTCTGGTGGCTTTGAACACCACGATATAACGGCTTCAGTCTTAAAAGCCACCAGACTCCTTTGACAATAACAGTATTTTTACCTCGCAGAACACAGGAGTTGCTGATCTACCGCTGCCTCGATCGGTTAGTTTGTTTGTGTTATTGTGGGACTTCCGGATCCAAACTAACGTGGCGTCCACAGCAGTATGTTGCTTAACTTCTGTGCCGGTACTCCTGTCTGCTTCTCCAAACTGGGAGCATGCAGACCGCCATCTAAGTTACTGAATGTCACTGACTATGGAGAAGGATATATGTTTATATATATGTATCATAATGCAGAAACTTATGTCAGGTTACATGGGGAACATAAGGTACATATGGAACAACACTGGGAAACTACAGAAGGATATAAAAACCTAAAAAAAAAAAATTAAATAATGTACCCGCCCTTTAAGCAAGGTGACATGGTTAACTGTGTCAAAAGCCTTCGACAAATCAATACAAAGTGTGTTCATCATGTCAGAGCAGCAGTGTTAGTATGGTGTTGTTCTCCTGCAGCTGTCTGAGAGCAAGAACACGGAGGAGCAGCTCCGACAGCAGATAGCTGAAAAAGAGGAGAAGACTAAGAAGGTCTTCATGGGAGCCAAGACCAAAATCAACCAACTAAACAGTAAGTTCTAGTGAGCACTTATGCACAGTAGTGCTGACAAAGTACAAGTAATCAAGGAAGCTATTCTGTTACATCAGCTTACTTGAGTTTGTCACCTGTAGGTGCAAAGGAGCAACTCAGTAAGGAGATAGAGGAGGTGAAACAGAGCAAGGAGGAACTGGAGGTGAGAATGAGCGCCCTCAAGTCCCAGTACGAAGGACGATTTCTTCGACTGGACAGAGAGCTGAGAGAACTGAGAGAGACCCAAGCACAGACCGACACCAGAGAGGAACCACAGGACCAGAGCGGAGCTAAGGTACCTGCATCACGCTGGAGGTCACTGACTGTTTCATTAGATCACTTTGTCTCACCAAAATAGATAATGTAGTATGCTGTGCAGTAGGCCTGCACGATATGAGGCAAATCTGTGATGTGCAACGACATTGTTCGATGCGATTGAAGTGTGCATATTAGCTATACATATGCATGTATTTTATATATAACTATGCTAAATGTTGTTTCTAGAGCAGCAACAGTAATATTTACAATAGCAAAGTCACTATATAAACTCATTAATATCTTACTGGAAACAATCTAAAATGTTAATAAAATAAATAATATTCCTGACATGAAAATAATGAGTGAAGCTTAGAAAGACTAAAGAACACAGACATCAGTCAATAGGGGGAGACCTCCCTCTGTTTTCCAATTCCCATCCCTAAGTGGCTGTGTGCTGTTCGTTATCGTTAATGTAAAAGTTAACAAGAAGTAGCTACTGTATATTACCCAGCTAATGTCCCGAGCGTCTGTGGAAGAAGTGGGGACGCAGAGCTGAGCTGTATACCGGTCATAGGAAAAGTGGAACTGCAATCCAAACACAAGTTCGTTATCCAATCAACCTGATCTAAGCATAATATATGACATTTTGCTCTCAAAGTAACCTACTTTATTTACGAGATATGAGTTTTTTCTCAGAATATAACATATTTTTCTTAAAATATTGTAAAAAATGTTATTCTAAATATTTCCACTTCTCAAAATATTACATTTTTTTCTCCAAAATATTTCGATTTTATTCCCCAAATATTCTGACTTTTAACAAATATATTGCAACTTTTTTTCTTAAAATATTACAACTTCATTCAACTACTTTTTGCTTGTAATTTTACATGTATGACTTAGTTCTCTAAATGTAATAGCCCTCTGTGTTACAATGTCCTCTCCGTCTGAGTTATTAGTCATCTAACTGCAGTATTACAAACCTGTATCTGTGCTCAGGTGGGTGATCAGACCAGATCTGCAGACCAGAGACAGATCTCTTTGAAGAGTCCTGCCCAGGACAGGGGAAGGTAACTAGTGAAGACACACACATACATGCACAAACACCAGAAACTACTCTGAAGAGTTGTAAACAGGCTTTTTCATTTACACTTTTCATAGAAATTTTCACTTTTCAGTCCATAGATGTGATTAGTTCTAGTATTCAGAGCCAGATTAGAATGGATCTAAGTTATAAAAGGTTGATTAAAGTAATATAGAACACACAAAAAAAAACTAATTGCAGTTAATAACAACTCCTCATGCTTTCTCCTTCAGCTCCAACCTGTCTGACCCTCCCACTGCCAACATCCGCCCCACCACAAGTACTCCGTCTCCTAGCAACAAGCCAAGCCCCTCCCCTGGGAGCAAGTCAACGCCCCGCGCCAGCATCCGACCAATGGTTACCCCGGCAACCGTCCCCATCCCAACACCTACTGCCACCGTCATGCCGACCACACAGACTGACAGCCAAGAGGGTGAGAGCAAGAGATGAGGAGAAACATAAAAGTAGAAGTTAGTAGTAGATAGTTGAAGGTCAATATAGTGTATGTTCAGGGACTAATGGTTAGATGTGACTATAAAGAAGGTTAATATAGTGTATGTTCAGGTACTAATGGTTAGATGTGACTATAAAGAAGGTTAATGTAGTGTATGTTCAGGTACTAATGGTTAGATGTGACTATAAAGAAGGTTAATATAGTGTATGTTCAGGTACTAATGGTTAGATGTGACTATAAAGAAGGTTAATGTAGTGTATGTTCAGGTACTAATGGCTAGATGTGACTATATAGAAGGTTAATGTAGTGTATGTTCAGGGACTAATGGTTAGATGTGACTATAAAGAAGGTTAATGTAGTGTATGTTCAGGTACTAATGGTTAGATGTGACTATAAAGAAGGTTAATGTAGTGTATGTTCAGGTACTAATGGCTAGATGTGACTATATAGAAGGTTAATGTAGTGTATGTTCAGGTACTAATGGTTAGATGTGACTATAAAGAAGGTTAATGTAGTGTATGTTCAGGTACTAATGGTTAGATGTGACTATAAAGAAGGTTAATGTAGTGTATGTTCAGGTACTAATGGTTAGATGTGACTATAAAGAAGGTTAATGTAGTGTATGTTCAGGTACTAATGGCTAGATGTGACTATATAGAAGGTTAATGTAGTGTATGTTCAGTTGGTAATGCTTACTTGTGAGCTGATGTGTCAGAGTGTAATATAACGTTTCACCCTGCAGTGCTGATGAGTTCAGCAGCTGTACACTCGACCAGCTCCAGTCTGGTGAACACACCCACATCAATAACTCAGCCAACCAGCACCCAGACCACAGCTTTTGTCCAGCCCACCCAGCAGCATCAGGACACAGGCCCCAGTATGGAAGCGGAGCGACCGTCCACGTCCTCCTCTCTGAGTGGAACAGGTGAGCAGGCCCTTGTCCCAAACCCACTAGCAACCATTGCAACTATACAGATATAAAGCCATAAAACACACCGTCATTGGCCTGTGTTGATCACCCCACACATATAATAACCTCTCATGTGAACACCGCAGGCTGTCATCAGTGTTACCAGATCTTGTGAGAGAAACAAGCAACCAGGTCAATAGAAACAAGTCCAAAAGTAGCAACATTCCCCCCTAAAAAAGCCCAAAACAAGCGACCTTACTATGAGAGAGAGAGGCGGCCACTTGATTACGGTACTTCATATATATGTATGAATTTATTTTGGATTGCTTGCATTTCATTGCATTTTTGCATCCATTTTTGGCTTGTAACTTTACATTTTTCTTGTCAACTAAATTTAAACAAGTTTAACATTTAATATATTTTTTGCATTTTTGCAAAGACCGTGAATCCAATGTCTGTAGGCCTCGTTAAAGAGAACGGTGCTGCGTTTCGTTCATGTTTTTCAGTGCTAACATGTTGAACCAGATCGGCATGATGTGCTCGTATATCACACTTACAATTATGTCTTCGAATTGTCGGAGAGAGACAGGAGCTCAAATAAGCAACTACACTTTAGAAAAAGAAGCCCCAAAAAAAACGCAACCCACAACTACCAATATGAGACTTTTCAGGAAAACAAGCCCAAAGTCGCTGATAATAAGCGGACTTGGCAACTCTGGCTGTGATAGCGAAGGTGTCCTCCGCTGTTGATGCCCGACTGGATACCACCTTAATTGCGTTAACTAATATCCTGATGTTATCCTGTGTGTTTAAAGCAGGTTCAAAGCGAAGCAGAGAGGATGAAGACGAGGAAGAGGAGAGCAGACCAGAGAGTTCACAGACACCTCCGAACTCTAAAAAACTACGACTAAAACCAACGTTGGCGCTGCAGGTAAACACAAACAGAGACAGGACTCAACCAAATGCTTTCTCAAAATGTTCCTCATTCTTAATTCTCCATACACCGATCAGCCATAACAATAACAACATTAAGACCACTGACAGGTGAAGTGAATGACATGGATTATCTCGTTACAATGGCACCTGGCAGTGGGGGGGGATATATTAGACAGCAAGTGCACATTTTGAACTTTGTGTTGGAAGCAGAAAAAATGGGCCAGCGTAAGGATGTGAGCGACTTTGACAAGGGGCCAAATAGTGCTGGCTAGACGACTGGGTCAGAGCATCTCCAGAACTGCAGCTCTTCTGGGATGTTCCCGGTTGTCACTGTTTTTTGTTTTGTGTGTCTTTCAATTCCTTCATTATTAACGTATTGACTGTGCAGTTACAGCTGTGTAATGTGGTGTGTTTCAGATGGAAGGGGATGAGGAGATTGAAGAAGAGCTGAGGGATGAAGGAGAACAACAGGATTCACCAGATGACAGTCAGGTCAGTCACTAAGGCCTCCTACACGCTTGGCACACGGGAGAGGTTACAATCTGCAACCTCACCACTAGATGCCGCCAGATGTTACACACTGTACCTTTAATCTATAATGAAAATGGTTAGTTGCAGCCCCAGATGAGACAGATGTTAGTCAATGTAGTTGTAGATGACGCTACTACAGACATGCACATTAAGTTCACAGCTGTAAATCCTCTCCACTAGCAGGGGAATGACATTGAGACCACCTGCAGTGGTGTAAAGTATTTAATAATAATGTGTTCATGTTTGGGTTGCAGGAGCTTCCAGACGACTGTTTCCCCGTTTTAGCTGAAGAGGACGAGGACATCGAGGAGGAAGGCGTGTCCCAGTTTGTCCCCTCTGATATGATGTCCTCTCAGGGCTCCGCTATTATCCGGGACGTCATCGTGATCGACACGGACAGCGAGAGCCACGAGAGCAAAGAGGGGGAGGAGAAGCAGGAGGACGAAGGTGAAGAGGACGACGACGACGAGGAGGAAGAGGAGGAGGAAGAAGAAGAAGAAGAAGAAGAGGAAGAAGAAGAGGTGCTGTTTTGTGTATTATCATGTTAAAAATGTTTTCAGCTTTGATCTATAGTCCAGAGTAAATAACTTTCTGTGTCTGCCTCAGTATAAGGAGGATCGGGAAGGTGATGAAGACGAGGATGATGATGATGCTGGTGGCAGCGGGATGAGGGGAGGAGAGGAGAGTAACGAGGAGAGCAGGGAGGCAGAAGAGGAGGGAGGGGAGGACGAGCCATCGGGAGCCACCAACGCCGAGGAGAGTGTGTGTGGAGCGTCTTCAGACTCCCAGCGTCCCTCTGAGCCGTCACACAGCAGTGAGTCCTTCTGTCCTCTCGCACTCGTCTCACTGCTCCTCATTTATAAAACCATCTAATGTGAGTCGCTCCTCTCTTCCAGATGAAGGCAGCAGCAGCGCCGCGTCAGAGTCCGACCCCCCCAGAGACCTTTTCCACTTCCCCCCAACCTCCTCCTCCTCTTGTGTACCCTCCCCCTCCTCCTCCTCCTCCACCCTAACACCCCGCCTGCCCCACCCACGGAGGCCGCCACACCCTCTCCCACCTCGGCTCTACATCCAACCTCCGGCTCCGGAGCTGGGACCCCCACACACACAGGTACAAACACACACACACACACACACACACACACACACAGCTTGATCAAATGAAACTGAACTAGAGGTGCTAATTTTGACATTTGTTTTAAACCAATAACCGATCCTCATTAACCGATTATTAACCGTTAACTGACAAGATTAGTGCGTCGCATGTAGCGGTGCGCCAGCTGTAGCGTATGGAGCACAACAGACAACTGAGTCCCCAGTTCACCCGTCCAGGAGAGTTAGCAGCCACGATGCTGCGTGTAGTGTCGAGGACACATGCAGCCAACTTTACCAGTAACTCTCCACCATTTAGGATGTCAACTGTGTGTCAGCCCGGCGTAACGATAGCAAGTGTGCGACAGACCGTGAGTGTGGGGTTGTCAGTGGCGTTATAGCTGTGAACGTAGCTGTAGCAGTGTGTGTAAAGTTTATTTGTCGGTGAATAAATGCTACAACTCCTCAAGACCCGAGCCATCTTCCTGTATCCTGTATCTCCAGCTCAGACTCTCTTAAGGTGGAGCAGCTTTTTTGCTCAGCTTTTTAATTAATTTTTAATCTTTCTTTTAACAGTATTAACCGATAGCATTAATCAGTTAAAATTCTTAGTGTCGGTTAAACAGTTAATTATGAACATCCCTAGGACTAACTAAAGTTAGCTGTAGCTTTATCACACAGGACACTGAATTTTCTCCAAACATCCTCATAGTAGACTACAGTGTTAATTTCGTTAATGAAAACTACGACGAAATATGTTCGCCATCAACCTTTTTTTCCCATGACTGAGACGAGACGGCACCGACGTCATTAAACACCAACAGTGACGATATAACACATGCAACATTGTTGATGAAAAAACACGAGACTAAAATGTAGTTTAAAAAATAAAAACTTTACAAAAGCAAAGCTGCGTTCTTGAACCTGTGTTTTTTATCAGATATTGATAAGATAAAATCTAATGTGAAATAAGTTTGATTAAAATGACAAAATGATTGGTTTGACTGGACTAGATTGACCGAAATGTTCAATATAATAAGATGACTATAAAAGAACATTTGACACGGGACTAAGACTAAATTAAAAAAGGACAAAATTAAGAGAAAAAAGTTGATTAAAATGTAATGACTTTTTGTTGACTGAAACTATGAATGATGAAAATGACTAAAATGTGACTAAAACTAATAAGTATTTTCGTCTAAAGGCGAAGACTAAATCTAAAATAGCTGCCAAATTGAACACTGGTAGCCTATTAGCTCACTCATTCAAGTTGTTTTAGCCATTTAGATGACTTGATCAGTGCTTTGAAAATGTCCTGGAAGGCAATTGAATAAATTGTAGAAGACACTGACCGTGATGAAATGTGTTTGTTGATCAGAGACAGTCCTCTCAGCTGCGCAGACCATCAGTAGGACGCGGACCTCAGCTGACCCCTGGAATAGGCAGCATGGTAAGAGACGGAGTGTGTTGGATTACATTTACTGTTAATGGTGTCAGAACATATCCGTCATGTGTTATTGGTGTAAAAAGGCTCGTGCTGTGTGTATGAAGCATGTGAAGTAGATCTGTGAGTGTGTTGCAGCAACATTTCTTTGATGATGACGACAGAATGGTTCCCAGTACTCCCACTCTGGTGGTCCCACACCGCACTGACGGCTTTGCTGAGGCTATACAGTAAGGTCTACACGCACGCACGCACACACGCACACGCACACACACACATTTTACAGTAAGAAGTCCTCAGAAAATTCCCCTCGTGATAAATCTCTCATGTTACCTCCCCGTGTGTGTCTTTCATCTCCTCAGTTCTCCTCAGGTAGCAGGTCTGTCCACCAGGTTCAGGTTTGGACCTCCAGAAGACCTGATGCCTCAGACATCAGCCTCACACTCTGACCTGGGACAGCTGGCGTCTCAAGGAGGTACGACACGCACGCTTACATCCACAGTCACACCTGAACTGATCTCAAAATAGTTACATTCATCCAGTCCGCCTTACAACTACTACTACTACTGTGTGTGTAGGTCTGGGGATGTATGAGTCTCCTCTGTTCCTGGCTGCTCACGATGAAGACGGAGGAGGACGGAGTGTTCCCACCACGCCTTTACAAGTGGCTGCACCAGGTGAGACACACACACACACACACACACACACACACACACACACACACACGCACACACACACTCTCTGGACATTATTCAACACGTGTCACTTTTAAATCTCCAAATGCTGCATCGTGACTCTCTGTCTCCCGTCAGTGACGGTCTTCACAGAGTCTCTGCCTTCAGACAGTAGTGACCACATGGCATCCCAGTCGGTTCCCATGGTAACCACCTCCACCGGGATGGCTAGCGCTGCAGATGATGGAGATGAAGTCTTCATGGAGCACGAAGGAGAGGGGTGAGCGACTTCTGAACAGTCACACTGGGGAAGCTATTTCAGATTGGATTTAGCATTATAGACATGACCTCTGACTATCTGTGTAAAAATTTAGCCACAAATTCACAGACTGACCGATCACGGTCCGGACGTATATACTCGGGTTTGGCTGATACTTGTTTTTAGGATGGAGTATTTGTGTGTTGAGTACAGTATTTGTGTTTTCCAGTTCTGGTATTGAATCGTCTTTGGAGAGCCAAACAGACATGGAACCAACAGGACAGCAGAGTGATGATGCTTCACTGCCGTCTACCAGCCAAGACCCCGGTAATTTATTCTGTTTACTGAACATCATAGGGTTTACATAGGGTCCTACATCAAATCGATTTTCATTATGAACCCCAACCAACGTTTTTCTGGCATGTAAACAGAACTTCACTGACTTGTTCACATTCTAACATGTTAGCTTCCACATCAACACAACCTTTCACCTTTCACTTGTTTTATTACACGGCTTTGTTGAATACTCGATTCTGATTGGTCAATCACGGCATTCTACGGTCTGTTATTTCTTTATAACTGACCGCTGCTATAGATCCATAAATAAAAACATTGAAACCACAGCAGTTTGTACAGAGATGTACCTGGACATTCATCACAACTGGAGGAATCCTTTTAACATTTAAAGTTTAAAGTCTCGGTAACACTTCATTTTACAGGTCCTTCAAATTTCATGGTAATTAGGTGATAATTAGCAAGTAATCTATTTGAAATTTCTTTGGAATTACTGCCAAATTACCCCGATATTTACCTCAAAATTTATTAAAAAAATTACTTTATTATAAACATGATTTAATAATGATATGCTAAAATAGCATATAATAGTTAAAATAGGGCCCTTAGGCTTGAGAAGCGGCTCTTCACCGGAGGTGGAAAACTAATAGAAGACACTTCTGATCAGACACAAATCTCACCATCATGTGACTTATTGTCTACACAAATGTAACCTGGTAGCTGATGTCATGATTCAGGGAGTTTTTTTAAAGGAATTTCAAAGAAGTTATTTGCTAATTTGTATATATTTATCAGCAGACATGGAAATAAAGCAGATCAATTAACTTTGGATTCCTATCCTGGAAATTACCAGCTGTTGGGAAATAGCAGAATATAATAATTAAATAATGTTTATAGTAAAGTAATTTTTTTGATAAATTGAGGTAAATATTGGGGTAATTTGGCAGAAATTCCAAAAGAAATTCCAAATAGGTTATTTGCTAATTATCACCTAATTACCATGAAGTTTGCGGACCGGTAAAATGAAGAGTCACCGAAGCCTCGTTGCTCATCACCGGTTTCATTCACAGACACCAGCAGTGCCGCCCAGCGGCGCACATTGCCCAGTCTGATGAGCAGCCTGCTGGGCAGAGGGACCAGAGGAGGGAGGGTCGAGACCAGGACGTTACTCAGCCGCAGAGGTAAGAAACTAAAACCGTCCTGGACGACTGGACTTTCAGTGTGTCAGTAAAGATTATATAGGGCTCTTCTTTCACAGAGTCCGCCATGTTGCTCCTCCGTGTTTCTACAGTAGCCCAGAACGGACAAACCAAACACTGGTTCTAGAGAGAGACTTTGCGTTTTTACGTTGAAATGGCAGCTTGAATTTGGTGGTTGTAAATGCACCTGAAGGCCACCATAGTTCTTCTACACCAGGGGTGTCAGGCTCATTTTAGTTCATGGGCCTCATACATATATCATACATATATCTCCAGTGGGCCGGACCAGTAAAACAACACCTCCAATAATATAGTAATCACTGATATTGTACACTTGCAGAATAAACTCCACTCCAGGGTATAATGATGAAGCTGTTTATTAAAGTGCAATAAGCAGAGGGCAGCGTAAACGTGGGCACAGAAATGATGATGCTGGATCATCTGGATCATCTCGGTCGTTAATTCTTTCTCCTCTTCGTTTGTTTTCAGGCACTTTCTCTCGAGGAGGAAGGGGAGGGGCCATGGGCAGAGGGGGCTTCGCCTAATGATGATGTCACCATCTCATCCAATAAGGAAACGAAAAGACGACACTTATTCCCTGGATTATTTTTTTGTTGACTTTTTTGAGACATTCAGTATTCTCAATAATCACACTATTATATAAGAGATATGGGATGTACTGTAGATGCTTTGTATGCGTGTGTGTGGTCACATTGTTTGTGAAACCCAGTGATGAGTTTTTAGTTGTGTGTTTCACAGAGCGTTGTTATTTTGTTAGCATCTTCATTTAATACACTTGTTTTAATAATAAAGTTGAATAATGGATAGAAGCGTATCGTCCCAGTCGTTATTAAGTTATCTCTCATGTGTCTTTAGCAGTTTGGAGCTTTGGGGTTTTATAGAAGGTTGGAGCTGTTAAAATATTTGATTGTATTTAGTTGACATCGTACAAAACAAAACTTTCTTCCGGGAGTTAAAAATCATGATATGAATGTATTAGAAAAACGTTTTGTGCGTTAGACAGTATATTTGCGTAGTAGAATTTGTTGCGCTGATACAGAAAATACCAGAACAGTGTCTCCTTGGCAGGATGTTGCTAGGGACAGCGCAGCCAAACTCTGATGGAGTTGACTGGGAGGGGAGGGTTAGCGTTTAGAGTGGCCAAGTTGGCTGCCACAGCACCAGCAGCATCAGCAGCAGCAGCATCAGCAGCAGCAGCATCAGCAGCAGGGCTGAGGCTGGGTGGAGGTAGTGGGGGTGGGAATAATGCAGATGGGTGAGGTGAGGCCAGTACCGGCAGGTCACCTGAGATCTGGCAGCTGAAGAAGAGAGCTGCAGAGGAAAAAGTAGACAGAAAAGTATAATTTCAGCTCAGACACACTCAACTAGACTGACGTATTACTACACTAAACTACTTTTCTCTCCGTCAGTGACTCGTAGAGTTACGCTAACCTGTTGCTTTCTAATGAGGATAAACAGAATAATGGATGGATGGTTCTTACGTCCAGAGAAGATGTAGTGATCGTACAGATGACTGCTCTGAGGGCTGGGCATGGACAGAGCCGAGGTGACCGGGAAGGGGAATCCCTTCAGAGACACTTTGATGTTGATCTCTCCATTTAGAAGAACTGAAAGATGTGAGAAATGAAAACAACAGCATTTAAAGTGACAGTAGGCAGAATGTTGATGGCATCATTGGGCCCAAAATATTCCATAATAACCTTTCAGCATATTATAATTCAAGTGTTCTGAGAGAAAACTAGACTTCTGCACCTCCTCATGACTCTGTTTACAGGTTTTAAAAAATCCAATGATGGGAGACTTTAGCCAATCACAGGTCATTTCAGAGAGAGAGAGAGCGTTCCTATTGGCTGTGCTCTGGCTGCTGGGCGGTGCTTGGTATTTCCTCAACTGATCTCAACATGGCTGCCGGGTCACAAACTTTCTCATTTTACAGCTAAACAGTACACTACAAGATGATTCTGAAAACATTTGAGGAGAGAAATAGGCATTACAGTAACAGAATATTGATTCATATTTGATCAGCGCTGCCTAGTTTGACTGTTTGATCGGAGTGATTGACAGCTGCTCAGAGACGGCAAAGCTCCAGCTCGGCTCTGATTGGTTGTTTTCCTCCTGTCTGTGAAATCTTGCAGATGCCATTAGGAGCACCAGAGGACACCAGAGGAACATGATTTTTATTAGATTACCTGTCTCATGCACTACTGTCAAGATAGAGTGACCGTTTTATAAAAAATAACTTTTTAATCATATGCTCAATTCTACCTACTGCTGCTTTAAAGTACATTTAAAGAAATACTTCACTCAGAAAATGACCATTTGTTTATCCATTACCGTGTGAGTAAAAAACGTTTTTCTTGCATGCCTTATGCAGGCTGAATAAAAAAAACAGAGAAAAGTTATGATTTAGTGACGTAAAATGGTTAAATTGCCCCCATTTACATCACTTTAAGAAGTTTTCCTATTCCTTTTAAGAAGTCTACTTTGATAGTCATTCCTTTAATTTAACCTAATAAACTTAAGGTTTTATGTAATGATTTTTACTACTTATTGCAAACTAAATGCTCATTAGGACAAATAAAGTAGAGTTCATTATGATAATACTCTCTATAAGTGTTTGGTTAGTGGTGAGGACCAACAGTGGGTTGGTGCCTATTTGTTGTGGATGTTCTTGGTGTGTCCCTATGCTGCAACTTTTGCTGGAATTTTTTTTTTTAACCCATCCCTGGGCCTTTGAAGGAGCAGTTCAACAATTTGGGGGGAAAAGCTTTGTGAGTATACTGACCAGCCTGACGAGCGAAACGTCTGTTCAAGGAGCTCCTTGGTGTCTTGCTGCAGGAGGCGGTGCTGTCTGCTGGGAAGATGAACCTCTGCATGACGTCTCCTAGAGGACAAACATAAATAGAGCTACTGTTGGTAAAGTCCAAAAACTCAAACAGCATTAAAAAGACACACTGTATGTCCATCTATCTGCAAGTTTGTTTTGTTATCTCCACCAGGAGATTATGCATCCGGTTGTGTGTGTGCATCCTTGCATCTGTCCACGGCAAATCTCTCGTACTGCTGGACCCATCAGCCTGATATTTTTTGTGCTAATTTATGACTGTATGCTCAAGGACTTCTCCTGGTTGTGGTGATTCACACTGTTTGAAAAACATAGTTTATAGACTGTTTTATACCGTGATTGAATACTGACTCCTCACTCCTCTTAACAGGTGATCCAACAACTACTTCAGTTGGACTCTTGTTCCCGCTACGGATTACGAATTGTTCCCCTCTTGATTTGCACGCCAAGGTAGCTATGCAGCGTATGTATTACTATCGCTTAGCAAATGACAAGACCATCCTGTTTTAGCCTGTAATAATCTTGCACATGTTGAATTTTGCGCAGCTACATTTGCACATTTACTAACTTAATTATTTTTTTTTAATAAAGAACAAAACATTGTAACTTCTGACAGAAATTCAACCGACGAGTTAATCGGTCCTCGGTCCCCCCCCGTACGCTGCACGGCAAACGACGCCCGACGAAGCTGAAATTCGGTCCGACTCTAAAATGAGTCGTGCGGCTCAAAATTCAGGCCAGAAAGGCAAGACAGTGAACCCCTCCCCAGCTCTAGATTGTGCCTCCGTCTCTCTGTCTGTCTGTCTGTCTTCCTCACCCTTCATAAAGAAGTACACAGTCTCTGGTGTGCTCGTGGTGGCCGGTACTGCCAGAGCAGCATTGATGCTTCCTGTCAGACCCGGGAACTCAGATGCCAGAGGTTTGGGGTAGCCCGGCTCCATCACCATGTTTCCGTCTAGACGCCAGTACTGGTCTCCCTGGAGCGACGGTTGAGGAGGACAGATGGTGAGAGAGAGGATAACTTTCAGAAGTGATCTTGTAGTGTGTAGACAGTGAGTGGCCATTACTGTAACACATCTCGGCATAAACATACAGTATTCAGTAAATATAGAATGTTTACCAACACCGCTTACTTATTTTACTTAGTTTACGTACATATTTTACTTAGTTTACCTACAGTATATATGTTACTAGTAGTACTTACTGTATAATCTAGTATCAATGTAACAGTACAGAAATTGTTGTAGTATTAATATTATTAACGTGAGTAGTTGTAGTAATAGTCATAGCAGCAGTAGCAGAAGTAACACAGTGGTCGTAGTTGCAGTAATAATGGCTTATAGTAATATTGTACCTTGATGATGTAGGTGTTTCCGTGGCAGTTGCAGCGTGTGAAGACGGTATCGATGGGAGAGGGGACGCCCAGAGTGTCTGCGATACTCTGTGGAGGACCAACTGAGCGACTGACCGGGTCCACTGACCAGAACAGCTCACCTGAATCACACATATAAGTCAAACAGCTCACACTAAGATCATACACATACAAATTATATAAACACTATATTGAAATTATATTCCCAATACTGTGTTTACAGAATATCCTTTTATCCTCAAGTCATTACACACACTTTAATATGTAGAAACAATAGAACATTTATCCAGAAGGGCCTCTCGACGTGACAGTTTGCAACAACACACACTGATACTGACCTTTAAATATCAGAATGGTCCCGTTGCTAAGAGCTGTCAGTCCATTGATGGGAGAATCACTGCATAGGTTGACATCACCAAGGAGTCCTACAAACACACACAATATTAATCCTACACACTCAAAGGGTTAAAAACTGATCGGTAACACTTCATTTTACAGGTCCGCAAATTTCATGATAATTAGGTGATAATTAGCAAGTAACCTATTTGACATTTCTTTGGGAAAAACTGCCAAATTAACCCAATATTTACCTCAAAATTGATCAAAAACTGACTTTATTCACCATTTATGTGACTTATTGTCTACACAAATGTAACCTGGTAACTGATGTCATGATTTTTTTAAAGAAATTTCAAAGAAGTTATATTTTGAACACAGTGATTAGTGGTTAGTTTTCAGTATTTTAAAAGATTAAAAGTAATTTTGATAAAAAAAACACTGAATATTCAAAACATTTTTCATTACTAGAGACTTAAATATATAATATCACATTTGTAATATTTGTATATGTAAAGACACAAGAGACTGAAGTCAGGACCACTTGTCCTACCTGTCCCTGGTCCCTCAGACGCTCCTTCCACCAGAGCCAAGGCCTGGGCTACATCCTGCAGGGTGCTGGGTCTGGGCCTGGAGCCTGCTGGGTCACTGAGACCTGGGGACAAAAAAAACCCAACATTTAACATTGTTTAGACAAATGTAATAAATCAAATTAACACTTGTGTTTAACATATCTAGGATACAAGTTATTTTTTAAACGACAGCACCGGGTGGACATTGACTTTACCATCAACAGCTCCAGGGCCAGAGGGAGTGACAGGAGCACTGCCGCCCAGAGTCGGAGCACCGTAGCTGGGCAGAGAGGAGCCACGTGCTGGAGAGTATGGAACTCCATAATCAGAGAAAGGCATTGGCTGTAGACCAACGGGGATTTTCCTCACACCTACAGGAGAAAGAAAATGTTTTTATGTTTTTATGTCTCATTTTGAATTAGTTCAGCATTAAAACAACATCTACCTGTGTACCATTCCTCGCTCGCACTGTTGGACATTATCCATTCGCTCTCTGATCTCCGTTTCCCTGAGGAGGAGAAAAAAATATATATATATACATATCAGTTGTATGAGGACTGTAAGGACACAGCTGTTATCCAACATCAGTTTGGTATTCAAAAGGGAACACAAAAGGCAGATACTCAGTACAGCAACATGTTTCAAGCTTGTCTGAAGAGAGTAAAACTCAATATATTGTATTCTGAGTAGCTGCCTGTTGCTTTTGTGTTGGATGTAGAGCTGCAACGATTAATCGATTAGTTGTCAACTTTTAGATTTGAATAATTTTTAGGAAAAAGTCAAAATTCTCTGATTTCAGCTTCTTAAATGTGAATATTTTCTGGTTTCTTTACTCCTCTATGACAGTAAACTGAATATCTTTGAGCTTTGGACAAAACATAAATTTTCCCAATTTTCTGACATTTTTTTTAGACCAAACGACTAATCGATTAATCGAGAAAATTACAGATTAATAGACGGTGAAACTAATCGCTAGTTGCAGCCCTCGTTGGATGTTAGAAGGACTGTGATAAATGCAAATGCAGAACCCCCTGTTCTGATTTCATACAAAAAGTAAACTTTTTATACTCAGATATTATGCGTATGGTGGTGTGTTCTTTATAATATGACAGTTTTCTTAAAATTAGATTTTAAAAAATCGCAATATATTGAATTGTAACCCCTGTATTATGTTATGTATCGCATGGCCAGATTCTTGCCAATACACAGCCCTATTTAATACATATTCACAAAATGTCTTTCATTCTGTCAATTCAGATTCATATTCCGTCTTCACACATGAGCAATAATGGCCCTATTTGGCAGGTTTAAATACCCTTAAGGATTGTTTGGTTACTCTATTCATTGAACAGTAATAGATCAGGTGAGTGATAGCAGATTCCAGTGTAAAAGCTGCAGTGTCAGTGAAAGGGAAGCTCTTCTGCTGGTTGGTTAGTTGTTATACTGCTCACCTGAAGCTGCAGTCCTCACCGGCTTGAAAGCCGCGGTGCGTGAAACTGACCTTCTGGCATCTGAGGACAGAGAGACGAGGTGGAAGAAAGCATTCAGATCAGGATATCTTGTTCATTCAGTACCCAAGCTTGTTAAACCTGCAGTAGGCAGAACGTTTTTGGCATCAATGGGCAAAAAATCCCTAATAACCTTTCAGCAAATTGTAATTCAAATGTTCTGAGAGAAAACTAAACTCCTGCACCTCCTCATGCACAGAGGAACATGATTTCTTTCAGATTACCTGTCTCATGCACTACTTTTTTTTAATCATATTTGCTCCATTTCCATCCACTGCAGCTTTAACATCACTATAGTTGTGTATATGTTTCACAGTAGGGCATTGTGTATACATGAGTTGCTTTAGCTGTGGTGGTTGTTGTTGTTGATGGACATTACCGCATTGTCGCTGGTAGTCATGACAACAGGTGCTGTACTGGGTGCACTGTGGATCACACTCGCACACCCGACCACGTCTGTATGCCTCGCCACAGCGACCCTGACAGGACTGAGCTGAAAACGACAGACAGACCAACAGAACATCATCAACACAGCAGAGCAGAGTCACATCATCATCACATCATCAGCACAGCAGAGCAGAGTTTCAACATTTTAACTGGTCAAAACCGTCTGCCTGATTCTGCATGAAACAGGGTAGCAGAGAGCAGTGAGACCTGAGGAGACTAAAAAGCTTTGTAGAAACCAAAACAATAAGCTAAAGAGGGTAAAAGTTCCATAGAAACCAAAACAATAACATGAAGAGGATAAAGAGTTAATAGAAACCAAAACATTAAGCTAAGAGGCTAAAATGCTCCATAGAAACCGAAAAAATAGCCAAAAGAAGCTAAAAAGTTAAAGGAAACCAAAACAATGAGCTAAAGAGGCTAAAAAAGCTATAGAAAACAAAACAATAAGATGAAGAGGCTAAAAGGTTAGAAACCAAAACAATATGTTAAAGAGGCTAAAAAGCTCCATAGAAACAAAAAATAACCACAAAAAGCTAAAAAGTTAATAGAAACCAAAACAATGAGCTAAAGAGGCTAAAAAATCTATAGAAACCAAAACAATAAGCTAAGAGGCTTAAAAGTTAATTGAAACCAAAACAATGAGCAAAACAGGCTAAAATCCTTATAGAAAACAAAACAATAAGATGAAGAGGCTAAAAAGTTAGAAACCAAGACAATAATCTAAAGAGGCTGAAAAGCTCCATAGAAACAAAATAAATAACCAAAAGAAGCTAAAAGGTTAATAGAAACCAAAACAATGAGCTAAAGAGGCTCCAAAGTTGTAAAAAAAAAGGAGTAAAACAAGTTAAAAAGTGAATATAAACCAAAACAATGAGCTAAAAGAAGCTAAAAACTTAGTAGAAACCAAAACAATGATCTAAAGAGGCTCCAAAGTTTGAAAAAAATGAGCAAAACAAGTTAAAATGAGCTAAACCAAAACAATGAGCTAAACCAAAACAATGAGCTAAAAGAAGCTAAAAAGTTAATAGAAACCAAAACAATGAGCTAAAGAGGCTCCAAAATTGGAAAAAAAAATGAGCAAAACAAGTTAAAAAGTGAATAGAAACCAAAACAATGAGCTAAAAGAAGGTAAAACGTTCCATGGAAACGAAAGCTTAACGCCTATGCTGCAACATTTAATCACTATAAACTAAAAGTCAGACATAATAAGCGTCTAATCCTTCTCTTTGGTCTGTTCTACTTACATATCTTTGCTATATCTTAATACTTTTTGATCATAATTCACACAGATAAATCAATACAAATATAAATGTAGATCTGTTGAGTGTCATACCGCCGGTGCAGGTAGCCTGAAAGTCTTGGCAGCACTCATTATGATGCATGCAGTTGAAGTCACAGGTACACCGCTGGCCTCTGGTGAAAGCCTCCCCACAGCGACCCACGCAGCTGCCTGAAGAGAGACGCCACAATAACACTTTAGTTTTTCATAAAGCATATCATAACTTTAAATAGATGTGTCAGTAGTGCGTACCTGGTCCAGCAGCAGTAGTGTAGGTCACGGCAAGGCCACACAACAGAAGCCACAGTGACATCTTCATCATCATCATCATCTTCTTCACCCAAGAGCTGAACCGAAGCAACAGTTGTGATTTACAGAGAGAGACGCTGTAATAGAAAGAGTTACCTTCTCAGTGTGTCACCTCTCCTCGTCTTCTTTCAGTCCGTCAGTCTGTTGCTTTTATACACGAGAGACAGGACACTTTAAATTAGCATCACACACAAACACACACTCGTACTACGCCCACAGAACAAATAAAAACTGCCAAGACATATTTAAACTTCCTACACTGGCAATAAATGAACTCCTACACACAGTAACCAGACCACAGATGGAAAGTAAATAATTACAAGTGACCGTAGTCACTTAAAGCCGGTCTTCTCCTTCTTTTCTTTGTATTGTTTTATATTCTACGTTTTACAATATCAAATAATTTCTTGGTCTTACTATTCTTTTAAGTTACCATTGAATTAAAGCTGCAGTAGGCAGAATATTTTGGCATCATTGGACTAAAAATCCCATAATAACCTTTCAGCATATTGTAATTCAAGTGTTCTGAGAGACTTCTGCACCTCCTCATGGCTCTGTTTTCAGACTTTAGAAAATCTAGCCCATGACGGGAGACTTTGACCAATCATAGGTCATTTCAGAGAGAGTGTTCCTATTAGCAATGGCGGCCGCGTCACAAACTTTATCTTTTCACAGCTAAACCATGCACTACAAGATGTTTCTGAAAACATTTGAGGAGAGAAATAGGCATTAATGTAATATGATATTGATTCATATTTGATGAGCGCTGCCTAGTTTGACTGTTTGATCGGAGTTTGCGAGTGATTGACAGCCGGCTCTCATAGACAGCAGCTGGACAGCAGACCTCAGATCAGCTCTTAGTGCTTGTTTTCATCCGGTCTTTGAAATCTTGCAGATGCCGTTAGGAGCACCGGAGGACACAGAGGAACATGATTTTTTTCAGGTTACCTGTTTCATGTACTACTGTCACGGTATAGCGACCGTTTTATAAAAATAACTTTTTTTAATCATATTTGCTCCAATCTCACCTACTGCTGCTTTAATCAAAATATATTATAGTACTTAAAGGGACTCTGTGTAAGAATCCGAAATTGCTTGATTGCAGTGACACCTGTGGCTGTTGAGTCAATGACAGTCATGGTACGTGTCCACAGCCTCCGTGCTTTCCAGGCCCCCCATTCATTGTCTATGTAAGCAGCCGCGCAATGCATTCTGGTAGCGTGGCGTCGCGATTCGAGAGACTAGGCGTCGCAACGCCCGCTCCTCGTTTGCATAAAGTTGAAGGTTCGTCTACTTTATGTAAATCACGGGCGTCCGACGCAACCCGCCGCCTCTCGAAACTCCCGAGGATCTTTTAAAATAAACGTTGTCGATCCAAAATAAAGACAGATTCATCAACTGCGTGGATTATTTCTTGCCTCAAATGTTTTCCGAAACACATTTCAGTGAACTATTTACGTGAAATAAGAGAAGAAAGTTTCCAAACGAGCCTCCATACTGGTTCCGGTTTGAAAGCTGGGAGCAGCAGCCAACGGCGGGAAAGTGTTCGTCCAATCAGGAGCCGAGTGCCTTGTTTCTAGGGACAGCACACCAAACGTCCAATGCTGGGAAGCGTTGCGTCCCCTCGCGATAAAAAACGCCCCTTTGGACACGTACCATTAGCGTCCTGTTGCTCGCGCTTGTGCTCGCACTACGTAGACGCGAGCGAGCATCGGTCAAAACAGTGAGGTGACGCACACGAGACTGAATGTGATTGACAGCTAAAACCACAATATCACTTTATATTTCACACGCTTGGCAGTAATGTTAGCTTATCTGTCCATTAGGAATTTCGCCAGTTTTGATACCTAAAACAAAACGAAGGTTCCTCCGTGAATCGAAGGCCCGGCCGATGTTGATCCTAGTTTTCCTCTCCAACATCGGTCACATTCCTGTTTTGTTTTCTTCACTCGATATAAACTTTGGGGGGGTTTTTGTGCTTCCGTGGAGTTTGTGTTGTTTGAGTTGTGGTAGGGGCTGGTCGTCCTGAGTGAGTGCAACGTCCCATCGGTTGGATTTTCCCAGAAAAAACAGGCCCTGCATTCTTCACATAAAAAGCAGTCTACCGGCGGATAGAGGAAACCCAGAAAGTCGCGAAAGGTCTCATTTTTTAGGTGTAGGTTACAACCTGTTCCCACATTGCCAATTAAAACTTACATACAGTCCCTTTAAGTACATTTCAGTGCTTTTTTGAGGTCTGTGGCTTCACCCACACGTGATATTACTCCTACCTGTTTTCTCAGCCGGCACAACTTGAGGAATGAGGTGCTTGAGCCAAAACTGATGTCATGTGGTTTTGACAATTATTCAGTGGAGTTTTAATTGTTTAACAGCTCAGTCCGTGGGTCATAAAAAAGTGTCTGCATGTGTCACACATGACGTTCACAAGGAGAGGAAAAAATAAATGAGCGGGGTCAATCTGGTGAGACATTTATTTTAGTTTGATGTGGATAGACTGTTTACTTTTGGATTTATTCATCTCTTCCGTTAGTACATTAAAGGGATATTTTGGATTATTTGGAGTGGGGTTACTTATCCATAGTCAGTGTATTACCTACAGTAGATGGAGGTTGGCACGCCCAAGGTAAGTGTACGCTATATTTAGAATATTTTCACTGCTTTACCTCGCTGTCAGACTTCCCTTTCTGACGGGGAACTGAAGCCGTTATCGATGCTCTCTTTAAAGCCACCAGACTCCATTCACAAAAACGGTAATTTCACCTCGCAGAACACAGGAGTTACTGGTCTACCACTGCCTCGATCGGTTAGTTTGTTTTGTGAAAGACTTTGGTGAATATGAACTAACCATTTAAACACATCATCATCTTTAGACATACATGATACAACCCCACTTCAAACAGTCCGAACTATCCCTTTAGACTAGAGAAAATAAGGACAGAAGTCGAAGGAGACGCTGGCTAATGCAGAAAGATATTTTACTTATAGACGGGTTTCTTGTATACAAACATTACTGGGGGTGCGTGGCGTATTCAGGGTGCAAAACCACCATCACCATCGTTGTAATCAACATTGTTTGTACATTCTTGTTGACTATACTAGACGCCTGCAGAGTCCGACCACCAGATACCGTCATCATATGACGTATTAGTATGAGATTTGTTTATCACCTGCTATGAAATGGGTAGCTTTAGATCAGAGATCCCTCCTCTGTTGCTCTTCCTGATGTTTCTTCCATGTTTTTCCCTGTTTCCGTATTGAAGGCTTATTTGGGGTCGAGTTTTCCCTCTTCTGATCTGAGGGTCACAAAGGACAGACGGTCTCGTACAGACTGTGAAACCCACAGAGGCAAATTTGTGATTTGTGATATTGGGCTATAAATAAAATTGACTTGACTTGACTGTGACAGAAAGCAATTTACAATGAAACCCCCTTCCCCACGACTCCAACCCTAGGACGGCAGCACACAGACTGCATTGGTTTGCACTGAGTTTGTTTGTTTTTTCTATAAAACTTCCATCATAAAATGTCTTTCATAAAAACTAGGGCTGTCAAAGTTAATGCGATAATGATGTGTTAACACAAATTGTTTTTAACTGCACTAATTTCTTTAATGCATTAATGCAATCGGTCTTTGGGAGGTTGTAGCGAGCTCAGTTTTAAAGCTAGAGTGAAGTTACTGGTGTCATATGAAACTAGAAAACCTAAATAATCCATCGGTACCAACCACGTCATACAAGCTTGTTGCAATGGAGGTTAAATAACGCTCCAAACTTGCGCTAAATTTGGACGAGGAAAAACTCTCATGGCCATTTTCAAAGGGGTCCCTTGACCTCTGACCTCAAGATATGTGAATGTAAATGGGTTCTATGGGTACCCACGAGTCTCCCCTTTACAGACATGCCCACTTTATGATAATCACATGCAGTTTTGTGGCAAGTCATAGTCAAGTCAGCACTCTGACACACTGACAGCTGTTGTTGCCTGTTGGGATGCAGTTTGCCATGTTATGATTTGAGCATATTGTTTTATGCTAAATGCAGTACCTGTGAGGGTTTCTGGACAATGTGTGTTATGTTGTTAATTGATTTCCAATAATAAATATATACATACATTCGCTTAAAGCAGCATATTTGCCCACTCCCATGTTGATAAGAGGATTAAAGGACCAATATCGTGCTCATTTTCAGGTTCATACTTGTATTTTGTGTTTCTACTAGAACATGTTTACATGCTGTAATGTTAAAAAAAAACTTTATTTTCCTCATACTGTCTGCCTGAATATACTTGTATTCACCTCTTTGTCTGAAACGCTCCGTTTTAGTGCATTTCAATGGAATGGCAACGGAATTGCGTTGCTATGCAACAGTTTAGGTCCATGTTTATTTCCTTTTAGCTGATGTTATTTGCATCCATTGCAACAGGAAATAAACTGGGACACATTTAGAATGTTTAAGTTTAAAACCGTTTAAATATTGTATATTTGTGACATCACAAATGGACAGAAATCCTAACGGCTTGTTTCAAACGCACAATTTCTGAATACGGGCTGTGTGTATTTCTCCGTATATTGAGCGTTTTGATAGTTTAACAGTATTTATAAAGCACTTAAACCTGCTTTATGATATAAAAGACATGAAAATCTCCCTTTTTACAATATAGAACCTTTAAATACTTGACAAATCTCCCTTTATGGTACATTTTGAACAGATAAAAAATGTGTGAGTAATTTGCGATTAATCAAAGACAATCATGCGATTAATTGGGATTAAATATTTGAATCGATTGACGGCCCTAATATTAACAGAAGTTTGAAATAAAGTATGTTAAAAGGCTGTTTGACGTCTGTTATGAATCAGCTTGTTGACACTCGGTCCTACAGGCCATCTGCTAGAGAGATGATACAGTATGAATGAGTCACCGCAGCAGACCGAACACATCAACACACCCACTCTGTTCCCATTCACCTGTTGTGTGCTCGCCTTTTTATTTTTCCAATTTCTCACAGTCAATTATGTGCGATGGCGGCCCTCTAATGAGCTCTCGGTGACGGGTGTGGTCACAGTGAGGTATTGTGATTGGTCAGATTAAAGCAGCTCATAAAACTTTATTAGCACCCCACATTGTGACCATGTACAGACTGTGGAACGCACACTGAGCACCACCACACATTCAGCTGCTGTTGACAAACAGGAGGCCAGACAGACGTTATGAAACATGTATTTAAAGCGTGTCTGGACAACGAAACATAACTGAAAGAAGAATAGAGATCAACATGTGATTGTAGGTTTAGTTTCTCTCTGTAGCTGCCAGGATGTTTGGAGATTCACATTCATTTTATACCATTTTAATGCTCCTATACGTTCTTCAGTTGACACTGGTAACGACTCCTGGATCATGAGACTACGGGTCGGTGACCAGCGTCTGCTCGCATTACCTCGTCCTCCTGGTATCTTCCCGTCACTGACCTCACTTGTTCCCGCTCGTTATTTCGGCTTTATAGCTAAAGTTTATTTTCCTCGTGGATAAAGAATGTTCTCTTTTTGTTTATTCTCAGTTCGTGGTCACATGGACCTGATTCAAATTAGGAACTTTTTGTGAGAACAAATGCTTTTCTCAAACAGGTTTATGTAATATAATCTCTAAAATGGCAGTCATGGCTCCTACCTAGAGTATTCTTATTCATATTCCCTATTTATATCATGTTCAACAGTGATACCTTGACCAGTCATTGTAGTTTTATTGATAGACGTGCTGTGAAAAAGTGCTGTGAAATTCTATTATTCCTGGACTCGTTGGAATGAGATGCATCGAGTACAAGCCACGCTTATTTCCATCTAGCTAGATTTTCCACTATTTTATTCCAAAACTATGTTTATTGGCTTTTGCTCATTTCGAGTAGACAGAACACTCTACACCACCCATCCCCAGTGACACAACATACTAAAAGGAGAAACAATAACATTAGATACTAGGGATGCACCATATCAGGTATCGGGTATCGGGTATCGGGACTGATAACTCGTATATGCGCGCGCTCGCGTGTGGCTGCGCTGTTCAGACTCCCTGTGGACCCGTACCATCAGACTCCAACACAAACTACACGGAAACACCAAAACCTCAAAGTTGTATCTAGTGAAGCCCGTCTGTTAAACAGTGTTGGCCGCGGTCGGAGGATGCGGGGGAGACCGTAGCTTTGGTCTCCAGGACCGGAGTCTCTGCTGTACTCTGCTCCTCTGCCTGCTTGCCTTCACTCACACACCGCACTCGTTCTCGTTCCACCTCTAGACGTTCATGCGCGCACACTACACACTGCAGAAGAGTTCGTAGCTCTGAGAATATCTAGTGAATGTACAGTGGACGTTTGTGCAGAAATAACTGCTGCAGCTCCTCCAGACCAACAGAGGTTTCCCGTGTCTTGTGAACTGACGGGGGCTCCACAGCGAGAAACGTTATCGTCTCTGACCACCGGCACCGGGTCGGAGACGATAACGTTACTCCCTCCGGAGCCCCGGAGGCTGAGGCAGGAAAAGCCAACACTAGGATCATCATTGATTCATGGAGAGACCTTCGTCTGGTCAGCTAACATTACTGCCAAGCAGCTGAAATATAGAGTGATATTGTGCTTTTAGCTGACGTGTGTCGCCTCACTGTTTTGAGCGATGCTCGTTCATGTCTACGTAGAGCGAGCACAAGCGTGAGCAACAGGACGCTGACTTTCGTTGACTTAACGGCCACAGGTGTCGCTGTTAACAGGCATTTCTGAAAGTTACAAACAGTCCCTTTAATATGATTGGAAAAATATGAGGTTGTTTGTTTTCTTTTTCTTTAATTTTTTTCTTTTTTCTTTTTCTTTTATTTATGTTTTTGGGATATAGTAATTATTAGCCAGAATGCTCCACACTCCAGACCAGCTGGTGGCGGTAATGCACCAAATCGTTGTTTGCCAACCACCAATAAACCTTAAAGAAGCAGAAGAAGTAAAGAGACTTCCTGTGTGTTTCCACCCGGACAGTGTAAAAAGACGAACCAAACACTTCAGTGACCATCAACACGTGTTCTTTTGTATTTAGTATTCAAGTGTTTTTGAGTGTAGTTGCTGTAGTCAGTTGTTTTTTTACTCAGTAACGTTACACCGCATTTTAAACTCGAGTTACACCTGAAGTGCCTCAACCAGAGAGAGAAGCTGCAGAGCTCAGCTGACCAGGTGAGATCAGAGATAACTACATCAGCTTGTTATCCTCCTCCTGATGATGTCATGTCAGTGTTCAGCTGTTCTGACATGTTCGAGGACGAAGTCAAAGCAGTCCTCTATTTATTTATAGCTTGTCTTGGTTTTTATCATTTCTATCAGTTCTATCTGGTTTATAGAGAATCAATCTGTTGCTTCATATGTAGCCTGAAAAACACAGTAAGGCTGCAAAAAGATAATCACGACTAGTTTAAAGCTCCCATATTATGCTAATTTTCAGGTTCATACTTGTATTTTGTGTTTCTACTAGAACATGTTTACATGCTGTAATGTTCAAAAAACAACTTTATTTTCCTCATACTGTCTGCCTGAATATACCTGTATTCATGCTCTGTCTGAAACGCCCCGTTTTAGCGCATTGCAACAGAATTGCTACAGAATTGCTACAGAATTGCGTTGCTAGGCAACAGCTCGGGTCCATGTGTACTTCTTGTCAGCTGATGTTATTTACATGCACTGCAACCAGGAATAAACTGGGACACATTTAAAATGTTTATGTTTAAAATTGTGTCAAGGGTCTAAATATTGTATATTTGTGACATCACAAATGGGCAGAAATCCTGACGGCTTGTTTCGAATGCAGAGTTTCTGAATACGGGCTGTGTGTATTTCCCGACGCTGACTTTCGCTGACTTTCGTTGAAATAAAGGAATACAAGATATTCTAAAGAAAATTGAGTAATGCATTATTTTTATAAATCTCAAAACTGCTAGAAATAGTTTCAATATTTTCAGTTTGCCCTGTGTTGATTTGTAAAAACACGATCATGTGAGAAATGTAATCACATTTTAATTCCTGATCTTTTTGTTGCATATGTAAAGAGAAATGAGGCTCAGCTCTGTGTTTATGTCTGCAGTCATGCTCCTGGTGGACCCGGGTCTGTACATCGGCACTGCGGCCGACCTCAATGACAGCCAGGCATTGGCCGATGCAGCCGTCACTCACATCCTGTCCGTGGACTCTGTGGACCCCGCCCCTCTGGTTCCTGCTGACGGGAACTTCCGCAGGAAGTGGGTCAATGTTCTGGATGAGGTGACCTCTGACCTCCTGAGTCACATGGACGACTGCTTCCTGTTCATTCAGGAGGCTGTGGGTGGAGGCGGAGCTGCACTTGTTCACTGGTAAGGGTCAAAGGTCAACGGGATGCCTCTAGACGGGTTTCCATCCAGTGTTTTACTCATCAGGGTTTCAGAGTTCGACCAAAAATCTGTCAAGTGTGACTAAACATATTCATTGGCAGCATCGGTGCGTTATTTAGCAGGTCTGTCAAAATAATATGAAATGCCAACAGTAAACGTAAACGGCTCCAAGGGCTCCAAGGGCAATACATTTTAATCAGCAATAAGTGGCAATAAATTATCAATAAATTAAGTTTTAATTGTGTGTTTGTCAGCCAGGCCGGTCGGAGTCGCAGTGCCACCATCATTACTGCTTATCTAATGAAGAGACACCAGCTGGGCTTCACTGAGGCTTACAACAGACTGAAGACTGTCAAACAGGACGTACAGTAAGTACAGGTTTTTTCTTTATCTGCAGGTCAGATACCACTTGGGTTATTTTGTAGTTTGGGTGAGCAGTACGTTGTCAGAATGGATGTCATTATTAGATGCAGGACAGATGATTGATAGCTGGTGTGTTTCAGGGTCAACAGTGGTTTTGAGGAGCAGTTGTGTCTGTACGAGGCCCTGCAGTGTAACGTGGACTCCTCCAGTCCTCTGTACAAACAGTACAGACTGACCAAGCTCACTGAGAAGTACCCTGGTAACCACACACACACACACACACACACACACACACACACAATCATTCAGATTGGGTACAGATCAGTAGTTAACACACTCTTTTCTTACATGGATTAATTTGATGTCCAACATATCTTCTGTTCGTGTGTGTGTGTGTGTGTGTGTGTGTGTGTGAGAGCAGAGTTGCAGCACATTCCCAAGGAGCTGTTCGCCGCTGACCCCGCCCACTCCAGCTCCTCTGAAGCGTCCTACCGCTGCAGAAAGTGCAGGTGAAAGGTGGAAACGTTCATACAGTGACTGAATAGTTTCATAATGATGCTGAGATCCCATTCATGTCATATGGGAATAGTCAAAGACGGTTTCACAAATAAGGAATAATTCGACATTTTAGGAAATATAAATCCTGACTCCAGCTCCGTACTTATCATCCTCCTCCTCCTCCTCCTCCTCCTCCTCCTGCTCCTCCTCCTCCTCTGCAGACGAACTCTGTTCCGTGACTCCAGTATTCTCAGTCACCCAGTAGGAGAAGGAGCGCCAGCCTTTGGTCACAAGAAGTCCAGTAGCCTCACTGGTAAGAACACAATCATACTGTTCATCTAGCCCAGAGGATTTCAAACTGTGAGGCACGGCTGAGTTGAACGTGGGGCACGGAGAGGCAGAGATACTGCGTGAGGTGAAAGGGATCGGTGCATGCCGGTCGTCTGAAAACACAGAATAAACGTCCACATACCCGCTTAGAAAAGATGCTCCACATAACTCCAGAACATTTCATTGCCAAAATTAACTGCTAATAGCTAATTCAACATACTTTTTAACGGTGCTAATTTTCTAAAATGTAAACAAATATAGACTAAATTAAAAAAATTGTCGCCCACAGCTAAGTAACTGAAACCATGGCAACATTATACTTCCTGTTTACATCCCCCAAAGCATCATGGGAATAGTCCCAAATAGAAGTAAGGCAAAGAATAATAATATAAGTGACATGTAATATATTATACATACTGTATATATTGAAATATTACAAAGCATTTAGTAGCTGTTCTGTAGTTTTCAATTATGTCACATGATCTTCATCAGCAGATGGACTTGTAGATTTATCACAACTAGGACAACTAGAGATTTTAATATTTTTGTCATAGCACTTGAAGGACTTCTCGTCCATGTAGGCTTGAAAGCTGCACACTCTGCACACTGTTATTGGCTGGAGGTTACACCCCCACGTCGGGCTGAAAGGCTGTTTGTTGACACCCAGAAACGTCCCGACCCACAGCAAAATGCCGGCTGCAGGGTCTCTGTAGAAACAGACACCACCACACACTTCTAGTTGGGCATAAGTGATGATTGAGAGGGATTATTTTAGTATCAGTCTATACATTGTTTTAGAAAAACTCTTGCATATTCTACCTTTAATAACAACTGCATTCTATTTTGGTGTCTGATATTGTGCATGCGGTGAAAAAATCCAATTGCAATAATCACACAAACTGAACATGTAGTTTATAATAAGTAATGATGTGAAATGTGTTGTTGTCTAGGAGACGTCCAGTGTACGTCTTACTTTATTGCACCAGTGCAGTGGATGGAACAAGCTCTACTCGGAGTGATGGATGGACAGGTAATACATAAACACACACAGGTCAGACAGGAAATACGGTGTTATAAAATATGGACAGACTCAGCTGAACTGATTTTAATCAAGTCAACTTTGAGGTTTCATGTATAATCAGACGGAGTTTTTAATTTCACAATTGTCTGAATTCTTCAGTGTGTCACAAATAGTTAGACTAATATTTAGAGCCATAATTGTCCCTTCTTAAAGGGACTGTTTGTAACTTTCAGAATTACTTGTTAACAGCGACACCTGTGGCCGTTAAGTCAACGAAAGTCAGCGTCCTGTTGCTCACGCTTGTGCTCGCTCTACATAGACATGAATGAGCATCGCTCAACACAGTGAGGCGACACACGTCAGCTAAAAGCACAATATTACTCTATATTTCAGCTGCTTGGCAGTAATGTTAGCTGACCAGACGAAGGTCTCTCCATGAATCACTGCTGATCCTAGTGTTGGCTTTTCCTGCTCCAGCCTCCAGGAAGCAGCGGGGCTCCGCAGCGAGAAACATTATCGCCTCCCGACCGCAGCCGGAGAGAGCAGGGAGAAACCGGAGTTTTGGTCGGAGGTGATAACGTTTCTTGCTGCGAGCGCGCACATGCGAGCACGCATGTGTCCCGACCCGGTACATTTATACGCTTAAAATGTTACAAACAGTCCCTTTTAAGAGAACAATTGTTGGAATAAACAAAGCACAAATGCACCAATCACTCTCAACGGATTAGCTGTGGTTCCACACAATGTTAGTTATGATCATCTTCCCACCACTGTGGAGGTCATATACACTGATCACTTTATCTGCGTCTTACTGTACTTCCCTCTTCTCTTTTCCTGTGTAGCTGCTGTGTCCTAAGTGTAGCTCTAAGCTGGGCTCGTTCAGCTGGTGCGGTGATCAGTGTTCGTGTGGTCGCTGGGTCAATCCCGCCTTCCAGCTGCACCGCAACAGAGTGGACGAGATCCGACAACTCAACGTACAGAAATAACAACGCATGTTAAAGACTCGCTGGTGAACACAGTGGAGCATTTAGCAGCTAAAGGGACAGACATTTTTCTGAGGAGTTGGTGGAGACCAAACACAGAGCAAAAAGGGAGAGGATGTTGGATATACATTCATCAAGACAGAAGCACGGCTCCAAAGAATGATAATGTTGCTCCGTAACTGCTGGATGTGTAAACGGGCTCGTTCGAGATGAGCCAGGCATTCGCAAAATCAAATAATGAAGGTCATCTATATAGCACTTATCGAAATGAGTGCTCATTACAAAAGTGCTTTACAAGGGGGACATAAAAATAATAAAGGATAGAATCCAACGCCAGATACACGCACATTATAAATAAATATAAATAAATCCCAACGCTGTCTGAAAACTACAAGTAGCCTACAGATCGGATCTAACAGGATGTAACTATTCCTGTAAATTCTTTGAAGGCTGCTGGAAACTGTCCGACTTGATTGCAGCTTTTTGTCTACGCCCTGTGCTGCTGCTGCTGCCGCCTGATCTCGTCTACTTTCTAGGCGAGGCGCAGTTCATCTCGAACGAGCCTAATAAGCAACTGTTTGCTTACAAGTTTGCTAGATCAACTTAAAAGGTGATGATATGTCAAGGTACACAGCTTGATTTCACTGCCCCCAAGTGGCCGAACAGAATCATTGATAGCAGGTTTAAAACTGCATTGACTGTTTGTTGTTGTTTTTGGCCACTTGGTAACCATTTACTGAGTCAAGTAACACAAAAAGTGATTTTTTTACCACAGCTAATATTCCAGTAGAAGGACGTTCTATCATTTTCTTTTTTTAAATCTGAAAGTAGGACAGATGACTGTTCTGTAACACTCAAATCATGTAAATAAATGAAAAATAAAACACATTTAAGTATCAAAAGATACATCTGCTGCAATTTATTCCTGTAATCTGAGATTTTAAATGTGTGAAAGATTATTTTAGTAACGTTTTATTATGTGTTTTATTTATAATATGATATATGGGGGCGGCTCAGAGGTAGAGCGAGTCGCCCACCAATCGGGATGCTCTCAGTTTGGCTGGTGGTGAATGTGCAGGATGAAGAGGAGGAGGAAGATGCATCTTTGCTGCACAGCTCTTGTAGCAGGAATTGTCGTCTCGGCCCTCAATCAGCTCCGCCTAAGTGCAGAATGTCTCACAGTGGGGAAGCAAACATTTCCTTCTTCTGTCCACGTTGTGTGATATTTTGAATTGTCGTTCTTCCAGCTGGAGATCGGTGGACTTCCCACCTGCTGCCTCCTCAGTTTGTGTGGAGGAAGAGCCCTTCTGTTCTTAAACATGTTGCCAATGGCACACACTTCCTCTCACTTTCACCTCATTAAATGAACAATAAGCAGACTGTTTCTTCCTCTTTACCTACATTGCTTGTTTGGCGTAACTCAATATGAATTTACAAGAATATTATGAATGCTTTTGATCTTTGTAGTCTTTTGAAGTGTGCTAACTTACAAGAGGTGAAGATGTTCTAATGCAGAGGGAGCGTCTCACAAAGGATGCAGTTATGAAGATTCATCTGGACCGGACAACCAGAAGATAATCCATCACAACTCTTCTTCGTCCAAGTAGAGGCAGATCAACATTTACGGTCATGTTTTAACCAAATGTTTTTGTAATCAAACCTGAAAGGAGTTGCGTGGAGCCACTTCAGCGACTGACGGATCTCCAGGTGAGTTAAAACCATCAGATGGGATCATCTCTGAAGATGTAGACTCAGCAATCTTATTTACAGCAACCTTCTGGGGCCAAAAAGGTAAATAAACGAGCAGTTACTACAATGGGTACAATGAAATTTTATGATTTTGTTCTGTTTATTTATGTTTGAGACTGATTTTGCAAGTACATAAAATTTGATTTGGCCAGACTGTAAGACTGGCACGTTTTTGAGATGGGCCTTGTGCTCAAAGTAGAGGACTAGCTTTTTGAACCTGAAGTGTCCATGTGATCATTAATTTATTATTTATTATTTTATTAAAATAGTTAATCGCAATTAATTGCAAATTAATCACACATTTTTTAACTGCTTCAAAATGTACCTTAAAGGGAGATTTGTCAAGTATTTAATACTCTTATCAACATGGGAGTGGGCAAATATGCTGCTTTATGCAAATATATGTATATATTTATTATTGGAAATCAATTAACAACACAAAACAATGACAGATATTGTCCAGAAACCCTCACAGGTACTGCATTTAGCATAAAAGATATGCTCCAATCATAACACGGCAAACTGCAGCCCAACAGGCAACAACAGCTGTCAGTGTGTCAGTGTGCTGACTTGACTATGACTTGCCCCCAAACTGCATGTGATTATCATAAAGTGGGCATGTCTGTAAAGGGGAGACTCGTGGGTACCCATAGAACCCATTTACATTCACGTATATCTGGAGGTCATTCCCCCCCATTGGAGGAAGAAATATATAATATAATATATAATAATCTGTTTTTCTTCAGATGAGATTAATTATATAACTAATAATGTTTTGAGAAGTTAACATTTTCCAATGATGGTTGTTTCTTATAGTTTAATCAGTCTGTGGTCTTAGTATGTTAAATAGGTTGGTAGGACTACGGTTAAACTTTATCAAATCACTTTCTTTTTGACGTGACTTGGATGTAATATTAGATCATTTATAGATCTAAATGTCTTCTTAATTTGTTGGCTCTCATGCTGGCAGCTGCCAAGTTTTCAGACATTAAATACACACTACATTAACACATCTTTGGATATCTTTTGTACTATCATCTCTGTACATAATTGCAAGTTTTGCACACTTAGGGGACAATATTTTGCCCATTTCTGCTCAAACTGTTCAGCAGTTTCTCGCATGTTTTTGATTATGTTTGCAGTACTTGCTAATATCTTTTTTATTTTCTCTCACTATGTTGTTAGTTATGGACCAAACACCAACAAGGCAAATTCCTTGTATGTGAAAATTGGCGTTAATCCCGTTTCTAATTCTAAAAGCAGTGCTGGCATTCGATTCAGTTCCTTTGTGATCCACCAGAGGTCAGTGTGAGCCAAGTCCTGCTGCCTGCACTGGTCCGTCTGCAGAGTAGGAAACCTCAAACTCAGAATAATATTCTTCAGGATTATGGGATTAGAGGAATATTCCAGTGAAACCAAAGAGACAAAAGAAAAGTAATCTGAGACTCTCAATCAATCACTGTAGGTACAATACAGGAATAACACAGTGATACTAAACATCAGGGTACTGAGTATAAGACAGTGTAATCTGTCATCGGTGTCATCTCCCCAGATGTTTCATAACCGAGCCCTTACTACATGACACTAGCAGACACACAGACACAGTGTGAGAGGGGAGAATAACGGGGGATAGAGTTACAGTGAGAGCGGCTGTGTCCAGGATGAGATCACCATCAGGCAACTGTTGCCTCATACAGATGGAGGATGGAGCTTTAAACCAGGTGCTGCTCTATTGAACTCTGCAGGAGGCATTCAGCTGATGAAACGCTGGCGGACATGTTGGACATCCTTAGATGTGTGTTCCAATCACCTGTTGACTTACCTGTTTGAACGCACACAGTGTTGACACTGGGAATGTGACGTCACCATGTGACAGCGAGTCCGCCACCATTAACTTGTTCAAATTAAGTCCTAAAACCTGGAGATGAGTTGGTATTTTTGCACTTCCGGTTCCGTCGTCTCGGAGTCAATGAGTTTTTGTGAATGGGATTTTAGTAAGATGCTCTGAAATAAGATCTGTGGTTAACACAAGCTGAAGAAATTTTAATGTTTGACATAAAATATATCAATAAATACCACACTTTTTGAAGCTTTTACGTGTCTTAATAAAGGCGGTTGCTAACATGTTGCAAACGTCATCACGCCGATTCGTCGATACCGATACCAGTATCGGGTATCGGGTCCGATACTGTGCTCATGTACTCGTACTTGAACTCGCAAACCGGCTCTGATACAACGGTACCGATACGGCAGCGTGACGTTAACCTCTCGTCACCATCTTTCGGGTCCTATCGCACGCGGTCACGCTCCACCTCCCCGACGGTGCAGGTGAGACGGCCGGTGGTGCCCTCACTTTCATTGCACCACAGGGTTTTGCTTGCACCCTCTGACTCGCGCGTGCGTTAGAGTTCTTGGTCTGTGTTTCAAGACGGGCCGGGTGGGTTGCAGCCATCGCCGCAGACCCCTGGCACCTTTTACTTGAGCCGAGCCCCGCCCTGGGGACACGATGCGGTTGGGGCGCACTGAGGACAGTCCGCCCGGTCGACAGTCGGGCAGCGAGCCCTTAGACCATGGCCCCGGGAATCAACCTTCGCCCCGAGCCTTTCCAAGCCGACCTAGAGCCGGTCACGGCGCACCACCTCGTATGTGGGACTCCCCAGCCTGCCGTGTGTCGCTCACACACTCCAGCTGGCTGTTAACGAGGGTCTTTTGGCACAGAGAAGTACTCGTATCGGTACTCGGTATCGGCGAGTACCCAAATGTGAGCACTTGTACTCGGTCTGAAAAAAAGTAGATCGGTGCATCCCTACTTCTGGCGATTGCATTTGCACTTCAAAAATCATAGAAGTAATGTTCATTTGTAGAGATTATCTTGCTGAACAAAACTTGTAAGTATCATAATAACCCAATAGAGAAATCATGTTGACTTTTTATCGAGGGAACCCAGGCTGATACAAACTTCCTGGTTGGCCTACCAAAATACCCCTGTAGCACTCTGTTGTACTGAGGTGATAGGCAAACAAATGGAACTAAACGTGCACGTCATTTGGGTGAAGTGGCCCTTTAAAATCATGTTTAATGATCCCACATTCACGTCTCTTTCAAAGAGGCTGACACCTTCCTCCTTATCTCCTGTTTTTTTTTTCCTGGTATGATCTTCTGATATTGTATGCATGATGCATGATCCTCCTTAAAAAAAGGAAGTAAAGTAGATCTGACCCTGAACAGAGTTTTTCAAGTAGAGCATTTTCCTTCTTGGGCTTCATTTTGTTTTCATGATCCGCTGCAGAATCCGTCCATCTTAATATACGTCAGGTGTCAGGTGGACCGCAGATGCTAATTTCTCCGGAGATATGTGTCTGTGTGTATTAGCGCCGTGTTTGAATGGTGGCCTCCTAGATTCTCATCCAATGCATGCTGGGATTGACTTTAGCCCCAGGAAGGAAGGAAAGAAGGAAAGACATTTCTGCTAGGCACAGATCTATGACCTCCCAGCTGACCAATAGCATGTAGCCTGGCTGATGACCTCAGAGCCCCTCCCCTGTCTGTGTGTGTGTTCAGTGATGCGGATGATCTCCAGATCTGTGGTTGATCTGCTCCTCCCATCCCCCTCCACACCTCCGTGTTCCTCCCTCACAGTGCTCGGTGGTGAGGGGGAGGGGAGGCAGGGAGGCAGGCGGGGGGTGTAGGTCATTAGGCAGCGGGGTGAAAAGGAGAGCACACACACACACACACACACAGAGTCTATGACTATAACAGGAATCCATGACTCAATCAATGTTTTTTGCTGCTGCATTGACTCCCAACAGAAATCTCCGTTATAACCAAATACTAGAAAACACACTATAGGCTGCAGTCGAAAAGTCTTTTTCTCTCTTAGGAAGGTTCCTAATGTAGTGAAGTATCTCATAACAGCCGTGATAAGAGCTGTTTGAATCCTCTAAATGTTACTTCAATGCTTCCTTTATGATCTCCTTTAGCGTAGGATACACTGGACCATCCTTTACCAAAAGGAAAGGAGATAATAATATCCCACAATTCCTTGAGGCCGCAACTTTTAACGCGACGCACCATTCTGTCCTTCATGAAAACAAACAATATACTTATCATGCATATTATTTTCATACAGTCATATACTAATTGGGATTCATGTTGATAAATACTGTATGAGTGGACAGTGACAACCATTTGGTTTCACTTTATTTCTATTTATTTATTTCGACATAATAAGTAACAAATATGTAAAAAACAAAACAATAACAAATAAAATGAACAGTAAACAAATAATCAATGTAAATAAATATAACGTCCAAAAAGGAGTAGGAAGACGTACACATTTTGTTTGTTTATTTAGATCCCCGTTAGCTTTTGCATAGCAGCAGCTATTCTTCCTGGGGTCCACATAGTTTACATGGTGACACACATCCACACTACTCATCATACACTAACATAACACATCGTAATGCACGTCTACATGCAAATAAAACAATAACCACTGACACAGTTTAAATAACACAAATGCACATTTAATGGTTCTACTCCTTCGTCAATATTTGCCATATAAACTTAGTGGTAGCTTGTAGGTTATTCCTTTTTTAATTTCAATTCCAACCTTGGTAATGAAGTGATATTTTTCACCGCTGTCCACATTAGGTCAGATAATCCTTTATTATATGTTGATGACAGCAGCAGAAGGACCTGCAGTATCTCTCTTTCACACCGCGGGTGAAGCAGTCTGTCACTGATAGAGCTATTTAAGAACGCACGGGGGAAGCAACGCCTTTTGTAGTCCATCTTCAGAACATTGTAGTTTCACCACGTCACTAACATCCGCCGCCGTCACATCAGAATTACGGAACCTATAGTGAAAGTGCAGTCGGATTCTCTTAACACCACGGTTGTCTTTTCCTAACTCCTTCTGAATTCTCCTTCTCATCTTTCCTTGACCTCATGACGTTTTCCATCGAGGTCGAGGAAAAGCGGTTAGGAAAAGACATTAAGACGTCATTTTTTTTTAACTTTTCGACCCCAGCCTTAGATTCAGACTTTCCCACTGGACAAAAACCCACCAACACCCACTAACATCTGGCTTTTGTCTTCCGTGGGAAAGGTTATAATCTGCATTCATTCCTGGGACAAATGACTCTCTGCAGTAGTCACGGGTATTTATTGGCTCCAGCTCCGATTAGCAGTGATGGAAACGTATTTTCTGTCCCTTTTCTGGCACATATAATAAATAAAATCAACAGGGATTTGGGACAATTATTAACATTAATAATAAACGTATTAACTTACAAATCATACAATTAATATGCGCTCTTCAAAGCCACCAGACTCCATTGACAGAGACAGTAATTTTACCCCCGCGACGACGTAGTCGGGGGTATGTAGCGCTCCGCATGTCCGTCCTTCCGTCCGTCCGCGTGTCACACTTTCGTTTCCAGAGCAGACCTCAAAAACCATTTAACTTAGGAACTTCAAATTTGGTGTGATGGTTGACAGTGTGGTCTAGTTTTGCCTTTTGGGGGTTAGAAGTCCAGGGTGCACAACATTTTTGTAATTTTTCCAAAAGGGCAAAACCTCAAGCAGTGAGTGGGTGTGTCTTTGTTAGTCTTTCCACTGTTCCAATAATCACCAACTCTGGTTTGAGAGTCTGAAAGAGAGAGAATAAGTAGATATAAAAGATATTAAAGCGTGATTGTGACGTCGAAGAGCCCTGCCTGAACAAAACACTTCCTTGTGCAGGTTGATGGTGTTGGACTAGGAGCAGTGCTAGCTCAGAGAAACCTGTCCTGTTCTTGAGCAAGAAACTGCTTGACCGGGATAGAAAGTACTCTACTGTGGAAAAGGAGGGACTGGCTGCAAAGTGGGCGATTGATTCATTGAAGTATTACCTTTTTGGGAAGAGAGTTTGTGTTGCAGACTGACCGCAGACCTTTGAAGTGGATGCACTCCAAGCAGCATCAGAACGCAAGGATTCAGCGTTGGTGCCGAGCCCTCCAGCCAAACCGCTGGATAGGCCGCTGTTATAAAAAAAGACAGAGGCTGTATCTGAAACCTCATGCTATAGTAGTAGTACGTACTGATTTGGCCAAAATGTAGTATGTCAAAGAATGCCAAAAATACCCGGATGTCGTACTGATTCGGAAAAAAATCTCCAGTCTGCATCGGACCAGTCGCCTACTGTATCCCACAATGCAAAGCGCTGGAACGGTCACTTTAGGTCATTTTTGTATTGTAAAGTAGCGGAGGTTTGCTATTGTCCGTGCTGTTTACTTCCGCTTTCCAAAACCAGAAACCCGCGAAGCCCAGCCTGGCGTACTAGGAAAAAAATTGATTTACATTCCATCCTACATACTACTGACGAACACAGTATACAGTATACAGTATACAGTATACAGTACATACTGCATACTGCGTTCGTCAATAGGATGTAGTAGGCGGTTTTGGATACAGCCAGTATGTATCAAGTGCAATGCTAAATTAGTGAGGTACTTGAATGTGCCACTCCTGTACAGTAAACATGATGCAGCCATGATGGATTTTGGAAAGTGAAAACACAGAATAAGTTATCTATTTAATGATTTTTCCTTTTTTATGATCTGTATTGCTGATTTATTGAATTCAAAGACCGCTGAGGGAGTCGTATGTAATGAACATATTTTTTTAATGAGATTAACTCTCGTCTTCAGCTGTCCACCCGTCCGTCCATCTGTCCGTCCATCCGGCTGTCTGGCCTGCTCATCCATCCATCAGCCCTCTCTCTCAGTCAGCCAATCGATACCTGATGTCAGGATGAGGTAAGTGATGACTTCAGAGTCATTAAGCGATATGATAGGCTGACACAGTGCCATCAGCAGCGGCCGCTGGAAATGGATGGACCCCAGACACCCTGGGTCGTATTTCACTGGTCACACACACACACACACACACACACACACACACACACACACACACACACACACACGCTGGCCCAGTGAGGATCTCGTATCTCCTGCCATAGAAATGGATTTTCTCCCTGCAGACCACACACAGGGCTGATTCATATCTCTATTGATTTAGATGAGGAGATGAACTGAATGGGATGAAATGAAATCAGCCTCAAAAATAAATTACAAATTAATCAAATAAATCTGTTCAAGATACACACATAGAAACAGTTACACATATATATATAAATAACATATTCAATTGAAGCAGCGTGAAGCTTTAATCTGAGATGAATTATGAGATAATAACAGCTGAAATTGTCATGAGTCACCTCAGAGAGCTGAAGGTCGCCACAATAAAAAAGAACTGTGGTAATGCAGCAGCAGCAGCAGCTGGATGTTTCCAGGAAAGCACTCGGCTGTTTTCCACTGCCGACTGGTTTGGCTGCTCATCTTACCAGTGTGTTACTGGAATTTCTCAGTTCAGGGGGAATCAGGACAGGAAGCTCATAAAGTGGATCAAATTAGAGCACAAAGCAGGACAACAAAGGCTGCTCGTGTGAAACACAAACCGCCATCTCTGGTGTCGGACATGACACCTCCACTTTTATACTGTGCTTTTACATGAATTTTCAACTTGATGCAAGTGTCAAGTCAAATTATAGCGTACTACAACGTGACAGAATCAATGGCGGCTCTAGTTTCTCTCTTTAGAAACGACATTAGCACATCTAAAAAGAACAACTTAAGCAGATATACTATGACTTTTTTTAATTTCTCCGACATACTACACTATGACTTTTTTATGATAACATTTTTCAACATATTATACCTTTTTTTCATGAAATTTTTCAGCAAACTATACTATGACTTTTTTTCATGAAATTTTTCGACACACTATATTTTGACTTTTTTCATGAAATTTTTCAACATACTTAACTATGAGTTTTTTTTCATGAAATTTTTCAACAAACTATACTATGACTTTTTCATGACATTTTTCGACATACTATATTTTGACTTTTTTCATGAAATTTTTCGACATACTATATTTTGACTTTTTTCATGAAATTTTTCGTCATACTATATTTTGACTTATTCCATGAAATTTTTCGACATACTATATTTTGACTTTTTTCATGAAATTTTTCGACATACTATATTTTGACTTTTTTCATGAAATTTTTCGTCATGCTATATTTTGACTTTTTTCATGAAATTTTTCAACATACTATATTTTGACTTTTTTCATGAAATTTTTCATCACACTATATTTTGACTTTTTTCATGAAATTTTTCGACATACTATAATTTGACTTTTTTCATGAAATTTTTTGACATACTATATTTTGACTTTTTTCATGAAGTTTTTCGACATACTATATTTTGACTTTTTTCATGAAATTTTTCGACATACTATATTTTGACTTTTTTCATGAAATTTTTCAACATACTATATTTTGACTTTTTTTTATGAAATTTTTCGTCATACTATATTTTGACTTTTTTCATGAAATTTTTCATCACACTATATTTTGACTTTTTTCATGAAATTTTTCGACATACTATAATTTGACTTTTTTCATGAAATTTTTTGACATACTATATTTTGACTTTTTTCATGAAATTTTTCGACATACTATATTTTGACTTTTTTCATGAAATTTTTCGACATACTATATTTTGACTTTTTTCATGAAATTTTTCAACATACTATATTTTGACTTTTTTTTATGAAATTTTTCGTCATACTATATTTTGACTTTTTTCATGAAATTTTTCGACATACTTAACTATGACTTTTTTCATGAAATTTTTCGACATACTATATTTTGACTTTTTTCATGAAATTTTTCAACATACTATATTTTGACTTTTTTCATGAAATTTTTCGTCATACTAATATTTTGACTTTTTTCATGAAATTTTTCGTCATACTATATTTTGACTTTTTTCATGAAATTTTTCGACATCTATATTTTGACTTTTTTCATGAAATTTTTCGACATACTATATTTTGACTTTTTTCATGAAATTTTTCGTCATACTATATTTTGACTTTTTTCATGAAATTTTTCAACATACTATATTTTGACTTTTTTTATGAAATTTTTCATCATACTATATTTTGACTTTTTTCATGAAATTTTTCGTCATACTATATTTTGACTTTTTTCATGAAATTTTTCGACATACTATATTTTGACTTTTTTCATGAAATTTTTCGACATACTATATTTTGACTTTTTTCATGAAATTTTTCGTCATACTATATTTTGACTTTTTTCATGAAATTTTTCAACATACTATATTTTGACTTTTTTTATGAAATTTTTCGTCATACTATATTTTGACTTTTTTCATGAAATTTTTCGACATACTTAACTATGACTTTTTTCATGAAATTTTTCGACATACTATATTTTGACTTTTTTTATGAAATTTTTCAACATACTATATTTTGACTTTTTTCATGAAATTTTTCGACATACTATAATTTGACTTTTTTCATGAAATTTTTCATCATAGTATATTTTGACTTTTTTCATGAAATTTTTCGACATACTATAATTTGACTTTTTTATGAAATTTTTCGTCATACTATATTTTGACTTTTTTCATGAAATTTTTCGACATACTATATTTTGACTTTTTTCATGAAATTTTTCGTCATAGTATATTTTGACTTTTTTCATGAAATTTTTCGACATACTATAATTTGACTTTTTTATGAAATTTTTCGTCATACTATATTTTGACTTTTTTCATGAAATTTTTCGACATACTATATTTTGACTTTTTTCATGAAATTTTTCGTCATAGTATATTTTGACTTTTTTCATGAAATTTTTCGACATACTATATTTTGACTTTTTTCATGAAATTTTTCGACATACTATATTTTGACTTTTTTCATGAAATTTTTCGACATACTATATTTTGACTTTTCTCATGAAATTTTTCGACATACTATAATTTGACTTTTTTCATGAAATTTTTCGACATACTATATTTTGACTTTTTTCATGAAATTTTTCGACATACTATATTTTGACTTTTTTCATGAAATTTTTCGACATACTATATTTTAGACTTTTTTCATGAAATTTTTCGACATACTTAACTATGACTTTTTTCATGAAATTTTTCGACATACTATATTTTGACTTTTTTCATGAAATTTTTCGTCATACTATATTTTGACTTTTTTCATGAAATTTTTCGACATACTATAATTTGACGTTTTTCATGAAATTTTTCGACATACTATAATTTGACTTTTTTCATGAAATTTTTTGACATACTATATTTTGACTTTTTTCATGAAATTTTTCGACATACTATATTTTGACTTTTTTCATGAAATTTTTCGACATACTATATTTTAGACTTTTTTCATGAAATTTTTCGACATACTATATTTTGACTTTTTTCATGAAATTTTTCGTCATACTATATTTTGACTTTTTTCATGAAATTTTTCGACATACTATAATTTGACGTTTTTCATGAAATTTTTCGACATACTATATTTTAGACTTTTTTCATGAAATTTTTCGACATACTATATTTTGACTTTTTTCATGAAATTTTTCGACATACTATAATTTGACTTTTTTATGAAATTTTTCGTCATACTATATTTTGACTTTTTTCATGAAATTTTTCGACATACTATATTTTGACTTTTTTCATGAAATTTTTCGTCATAGTATATTTTGACTTTTTTCATGAAATTTTTCGACATGCTATATTTTGACTTTTTTCATGAAATTTTTCGACATACTATATTTTAGACTTTTTTCATGAAATTTTTCGACATACTATATTTTGACTTTTTTCATGAAATTTTTCGTCATACTATATTTTGACTTTTTTCATGAAATTTTTCGACATGCTATATTTTGACTTTTTTCATGAAATTTTTCGACATACTATATTTTAGACTTTTTTCATGAAATTTTTCGACATACTATATTTTGACTTTTTTCATGAAATTTTTCGACATACTATAATTTGACTTTTTTATGAAATTTTTCGTCATACTATATTTTGACTTTTTTCATGAAATTTTTCGACATACTATATTTTGACTTTTTTCATGAAATTTTTCGTCATAGTATATTTTGACTTTTTTCATGAAATTTTTCGACATACTATATTTTGACTTTTTTCATGAAATTTTTCGACATACTATATTTTGACTTTTTTCATGAAATTTTTCGACATACTATATTTTGACTTTTTTCATGAAATTTTTCGACATACTATAATTTGACTTTTTTCATGAAATTTTTCGACATACTATATTTTGACTTTTTTCATGAAATTTTTCGACATACTATATTTTGACTTTTTTCATGAAATTTTTCGACATACTATATTTTAGACTTTTTTCATGAAATTTTTCGACATACTTAACTATGACTTTTTTCATGAAATTTTTCGACATACTATATTTTGACTTTTTTCATGAAATTTTTCGTCATACTATATTTTGACTTTTTTCATGAAATTTTTCGACATACTATAATTTGACGTTTTTCATGAAACTTTTCAACATACTATAATTTGACTTTTTTCATGAAATTTTTTGACATACTATATTTTGACTTTTTTCATGAAATTTTTCGACATACTATATTTTGACTTTTTTCATGAAATTTTTCGACATACTATATTTTAGACTTTTTTCATGAAATTTTTCGACATACTATATTTTGACTTTTTTCATGAAATTTTTCGTCATACTATATTTTGACTTTTTTCATGAAATTTTTCGACATACTATAATTTGACGTTTTTCATGAAATTTTTCGACATACTATATTTTGACTTTTTTCATGAAATTTTTCGACATGCTATATTTTGACTTTTTTCATGAAATTTTTCGACATACTATATTTTAGACTTTTTTCATGAAATTTTTCGACATACTATATTTTGACTTTTTTCATGAAATTTTTCGTCATACTATATTTTGACTTTTTTCATGAAATTTTTTGACATACTATATTTTGACTTTTTTTATGAAATTTTTCGTCACACTATATTTTGACTTTTTTCATGAAATTTTTCGACATACTATATTTTGACTTTTTTCATGAAATTTTTCGTCATACTATATTTTGACTTTTTTCATGAAATTTTTCAACATACTATATTTTGACTTTTTTTATGAAATTTTTCGTCACACTATATTTTGACTTTTTTCATGAAATTTTTCGACATACTATAATTTGACTTTTTTCATGAAATTTTTCGTCATACTATATTTTGACTTTTCATGAAATTTTTCAACATACTATATTTTGACTTTTTTCATGAAATTTTTCGACATACTTAACTATGACTTTTTTCATGAAATTTTTCCACATACTATATTTTGACTTTTTTCATGAAATTTTTCGACATACTATATTTTGACTTTTTTCATGAAATTTTTCGTCATACTATATTTTGACTTTTTTCATGAAATTTTTCAACATACTATATTTTGACTTTTTTTATGAAATTTTTTGTCATATATTTTGACTTTTTTCATGAAATTTTTCGTCATACTATAATTTGACTTTTTTCATGAAATTTTTCATCATACTATATTTTGACTTTTTTCATGAAATTTTTCGACATACTATAATTTGACTTTTTTCATGAAATTTTTCGTCATACTATATTTTGACTTTTTTCATGAAATTTTTCGACATACTATATTTTGACTTTTTTCATGAAATTTTTCGACATACTATATTTTGACTTTTTTCATGAAATTTTTCGACATACTATATTTTGACTTTTTTCATGAAATTTTTCGACATACTATAATTTGACTTTTTTCATGAAATTTTTCGACATACTATATTTTGACTTTTTTCATGAAATTTTTCGACATACTATATTTTGACTTTTTTCATGAAATTTTTCGACATGCTATATTTTGACTTTTTTCATGAAATTTTTCGACATACTATATTTTAGACTTTTTTCATGAAATTTTTCGACATACTATATTTTGACTTTTTTCATGAAATTTTTCGTCATACTATATTTTGACTTTTTTCATGAAATTTTTCGACATGCTATATTTTGACTTTTTTCATGAAATTTTTCGACATACTATAATTTGACTTTTTTCATGAAATTTTTCGACATACTATATTTTGACTTTTTTCATGAAATTTTTCGTCATAGTATATTTTGACTTTTTTCATGAAATTTTTCGACATGCTATATTTTGACTTTTTTCATGAAATTTTTCGACATACTATATTTTAGACTTTTTTCATGAAATTTTTCGACATACTATATTTTGACTTTTTTCATGAAATTTTTCGTCATACTATATTTTGACTTTTTTCATGAAATTTTTCGACATGCTATATTTTGACTTTTTTCATGAAATTTTTCGACATACTATATTTTAGACTTTTTTCATGAAATTTTTCGACATACTATATTTTAGACTTTTTTCATGAAATTTTTCGATATACTATAATTTGACTTTTTTCATGAAATTTTTCGTCATACTATATTTTGACTTTTCATGAAATTTTTCAACATACTATATTTTGACTTTTTTCATGAAATTTTTCGACATACTTAACTATGACTTTTTTCATGAAATTTTTCCACATACTATATTTTGACTTTTTTCATGAAATTTTTCGACATACTATATTTTGACTTTTTTCATGAAATTTTTCGTCATACTATATTTTGACTTTTTTCATGAAATTTTTCAACATACTATATTTTGACTTTTTTTATGAAATTTTTTGTCATATATTTTGACTTTTTTCATGAAATTTTTCGTCATACTATAATTTGACTTTTTTCATGAAATTTTTCATCATACTATATTTTGACTTTTTTCATGAAATTTTTCGACATACTATAATTTGACTTTTTTCATGAAATTTTTCGTCATACTATATTTTGACTTTTTTCATGAAATTTTTCGACATACTATATTTTGACTTTTTTCATGAAATTTTTCGACATACTATATTTTGACTTTTTTCATGAAATTTTTCGACATACTTAACTATGACTTTTTTCATGAAATTTTTCCACATACTATATTTTGACTTTTTTCATGAAATTTTTCGACATACTATATTTTGACTTTTTTCATGAAATTTTTCAACATACTATAATTTGACTTTTTTCATGAAATTTTTCGTCATACTATAATTTGACTTTTTTCATGAAATTTTTCGTCATACTATATTTTGACTTTTTTCATGAAATTTTTCGACATACTATATTTTGACTTTTTTCATGAAATTTTTCGACATACTTAACTATGACTTTATTCTTGACATTTTTCGACATACTTACAAAAACACAGCCCCAAATGTTTTTTTACCCCAAAATTTCTCAAATCTGAATCTTCAGCAACAGGAAATCCAGAAATGTCAAAAAAAAAAAAAAAAGGAAGAAAGAGCCTTTATGTCATCCCAAACTCTCATTATTGCAGAAACATATATCCTCCCCTCAGCCGGAGGAGGAAGTGAGGTTCAATGAATGCCATTATGTGTGTGTGTGTGTTCTTGCACAGCTATCTTTGTGAGGACCAATTTGCGTTTTAGACCTTCAGAGTGAGGACATTCTCTGAAAGAGAGGACATTTTGGCCAGTCCTCACCTTCTGACTGACCTTTGAAGGCCTGTTTGAGGGTTCAGACTTGGTTTTAAGGTCCAGGTTGGAGTCAGGTTTATGTTAGGGTTCGGGTAATTGGCTTGGGAATGCATTATGTCAATGAGTGTCCTCACAAAGATAGAAGTACACGGCTGTGTGTGTGTGTTTGTGTGCAAGCAATTGATGCACTGGCTCTCAATGTCATGTTTTTACCATTTGTCTCCCTTGGAAACAGAGAGAGAGACTTAAAACCCCAGAGCAAACAGGAGGACATCTGGACCTGTCTCTCTTTCCTCTCCTCCTCTTCATTTTCTTCTCTCCTCCCTCCTTTATTCTCCTCCTCCTTCAAACCCCCACTGTCTTCCTCCTTCTCCTCGATGCCTTTCTCATTTCTCTCTCCTCCCTTTTTATCATATTTATTCTCTCTCTTTCTCTCTCTCTCTCTCTCTCTCTCTCACTCTCTCTCTCTCTCTCTCTCTCACACTCTCTCTCTGTTTCTCTCTCTCTCTCTCTCTCTCTCTCTCTCTCTCTGGGGGCTATCAATCACGGTTGCCGTGACGGCGGCCGGGCTGTAGGTGGTCATGCTGACGGCAGATGGCTCTTTATCGCTGGAGCCCTGGCCTCTCCATGACAACCGCAGAGAGCAGGAAGTGACACATCCAGCCGAGTGGAGAGAGATTCATCTGGACATGAGCGTGCACGCACACACACGGAAGAGTATGAGATGAAAGGGTGAGAAGAAGAGGGAGACCGACAGAGCTTTCATGGCTATAGCATATTTAATTTATAATTTATTACTTTATTTTGTTTTATGTTAATTTTGATGACCCGATTCGACTGTTATCAGGCCATTAAATAGGCGTTATCAGTCACTATAAGCACCATAGATGTGGGTCAATAGGAGCCTACTTCACCTACTACGTTGTGAAAGTGAAAGTGAAACTTAAATGAAACCCGTTCTAACATGTAAAACTGAATAAAATGTCACATTTTGAACACAAACAAAAAGGCTTCTTTAGGTTTAGACAACAAAACTACAACTTCTTTAAGTTTAGGCAACAAAACTACAATGTCTTTAGGTTTAGGCAACACAACTACAACTTCTTTAGGTTTAGGCAACAAAACTACAACTTCTTTAGGTTTAGGCAACAAAACTACAACTTCTTTAGGTTTAAGCGACAAAACTACAACTTCTTTAGGTTTAGGCAACAAAACTACAACTACTTTAGGTTTAGGTGACAAAACTACAACTTCTTTAGGTTTACGCAACAAAACTAAAACGTCTTTAGGTTTAGGGAACAAAACAAGTTCTTTAGGTTTAGGTGACAAAACTACAACTTCTTTAGGTTTAGGCAACAAAACTATGACTTCTTTAGGTTTAGGCAACAGAACTACAACTTTTTTAGGTTTAGGCAACAAAACAACTTCTTCAGTTATAGGCAACAAAACAACTTTTCAGGTTTAGGGAACAAAACAAGTTCTTTAGGTTTAGGTGAAAAAACTACAACTTCTTTAGGTTTACGCAACAAAACAAGTTCTTTAGGTTTAAGCAATAAAACTACAACTTCTTTAGGTTTAGGCAACAAAACAACTTCTTCAGTTATAGGCAACAAAACAACTTGTTTAGGTTTAGGCAACAAAACTACAACTTCTTTAGGTTTAGGCATCAAAACAACTTCTTTAGGTTTAAGTGGCAAAACTACAACTTCTTTAGGTTTAGACAATAAACCGGAAACCAGAGCGCTTCCGGTACCACAATCTTGTCCCGTTGCCTACAGATTCTACATGTGAACGCAGAATCTGTTTATAGAGATTATCATCAACATGATGTACAGTATGTTGGACAATAAGGCTGGATATTCACTAATCTGGCTAGATTCATTACAAGTTAGCTGGCAGAGCCGAGCCTGGCCTGATATACATGCAGACAGAGCCGTGATGCCAGCAGAGCTGCTTCCGACAGAAGAGCCTTCAGAAACAAAGGCAGGCTTTGTCCCGATATACCACGGCTCAGATGCTCTGCATATTAAGATGACTGATTAAACAATATCAGCAAACCCTTTACAGTGTGTTTAGTAAACATTGACGCGCAGTGGCTTTTCAATAATTGAATTCCCGCTTGAAAACAACTATTTTAATCAATCTAATTATTTCACTACAGCTTCACATATCATTTATAATTAATGTATATATAGTTTTGCAGCACTGATCTTATATTTTTATGGAAGATCTGATCTTGGCATTTTTGCAAGGACCTTCAATACACCAACAGAAGTCTGTTTTTTTTCCCCTCTAAATTCCTGGAAGGAGAAATGAGGGTAGAAGACAAGACTACATGCTGGGTTGGTGGTTCAGTGTGTGTGTGTGTGTGTGCGTGTGTGTGTGTGGTATGGGGCGGCTGGTGGATTTCACGTCCCACTTCCTCCAGCAACGCGATTAGGCCAGACGTCTGTCACACACACACACTCCACCTCTCTCTACTGTCTGCTAGAGTAAACACACCCTCGCTCACACACACACACATTATTTCTATTACTATTCATGCGAGGACATTCTATTGACTTCCATTCAGTACATATTGCCAGGCGCTTTTTTAAAAGGTGCAGTATATTAAAGGCTAAGTGTGATCACATCATTATATTCTAACACTGATAAATATGATGTCAAACAGAGAACACCTCCACTGAGGGGGATTGGCAGCCTCTGTAGTTTACGTTGAATGCCACGAAGCTACACATCAAAAATTGATGATGTTGCTATAGAGAGCCTAATGGTACGTGTCCTTTCCACGCTCCTCCCATTCATTGTCTATGTAAGCTGCCGTGCAAGGCATTCTGGTAGCGTGGCGGCGCAATTAGAGAGACGGAGCGTCATGATGGCCGTTCCTCATTTGCATAAAGTCGAGGTCTAATCTTCTTTATGCAAATCACGGGCGTTCGACGCGACTCGCCACCTCTCGAAACTCCCGAGAATCTTTTAAAATAAACGTTGTCGATCCAAAATAAGGACAGAGTCAGCAACTGCACGGATTATTTCTCGCCTCAAATGTTTTCAGAAACACATTTCATGAAATAAGAGAAGTTGAATGCCACTGAGCTACACATCAAAAATTGATGGTGTTGCTATAGCTACATCATCCAAGAATACGCTCGCATGACCACGCCACCTTTTAGGAAAAGAATCCCGTGTCCCTCATAGACGATAACAGAAAGTTCTTCAGAAAGTAAAGTTGAAACATGTCTCCAAACTTCTACTTTAAACAAACCAGACTGAGAAACCCTGGGTTGAGTTACTGAGTTAATAACCGGCGTCCTAGGACCACTTAGCGGGATCTCGTTTGTTAGGGTTAGTTAAAGGGACTGTTTGTAACTTCTTACACGTATAAATCATTGCGGTTCGGTCTCCCATGCACGCTTGCTTGTGGCTACGCTGTTCAGACACAGCCTCCAACACAAACTACACGGAAGCACCAAAACCGCAAAGTTGTATCTAGTGAAGCCCGTCTGTTAAACAGTGTTGGCCGCGGTCGGAGGACGCGGGGGAGACCGTAGCTTTGGTCTCCAGGACCGGAGTCTCTGCTCCTCTGCCTGCTTGCCTTCACTCACACACCGCGCTCGTTCTCACTCTTTCGCTCCACCTCACGTGCATGTGCGCACACTCCACACTGCAGAAGAGTTAGTTCAGCTCTGAGAATATCTAGTGAATGTACAGTAGATGTTTGTGCAGAAATAAATGCTGCAGCTCCTCCAGACCAACAGAGGTTTCCCGTGTCTTGTGAAGTGACGGGGCTCCACAGCGAGAAACGTTATCGTCTCCGACCAAAACTCCGGTGTCTCCCCTGTTCCCTCCGACCGCGGTCGGGAGGCTGAGGCAGGAAAAGCCAACACTAGGATCAGCATTGATTCATGGAGAGACCTTCGTCTGGTCAGCTAACATTACTGCCAAGCAGCTGAAATATAGAGTGATATTGTGGTTTTAGCTGACGTGTGTCTCCTCACTGCTTTGAGCGATGCTCGTTCATGTCTATGTAGAGCGAGCACGAGCAACAGGACACTGACTTCCGTTGACTTAACGGCCACATGTGTTGCTGTTAACAAGACATTTCTGATTCTTACAAACATTCCCTTTAAGCCAGATAACGAGAAGATACCCTGGGTATGTTGAAGTTGCTTCGTAGTACAGGCCTCATGTCTTTGAATGTAATGTACGGGTTTAGTTTGAAGTTGGTAGTTTCATGGATGAAAAGAAAAGCCAAAATCTCTCACATACTGTCCATTCCAGTCTCTCTCACTCTCTCTCTCTCTCTCTCACACACACACTTGCACACACACACAGTGGGGTCTGGCTGTCAGTTTGCGTCTTGTCAGCAGCTCCAGTGGGAGGGAGGCCATTTCTAACAACTGGCTGGAGTATGCACACACGCACACACACACGCACGCACACACACGCACAGGAAATTTCCTGTTTTCTTATTTCAACTCCATTCGACCCCAAAATGTTCAACTCAACTGTCTCCGTTTTCCTCTTTAATGCTGACTGACACACACACATGCACGCACGCACTAACACACACACACTGAATACTGTTTTATGACCACAACATTTACATCTGATCTAATAGTTGGTTTATTCTCATCGGTCTGCTCTCTCTGTCGTGGTCCAGTTACACGTAATGACCACTGAGGCCTCTAGGGGCCGCTAACAGGCCTCTAAGACTCCTGTAACATACAGTACAAGTTGTATTTGTATTGTATAGTTGTATTAGTATACAATATATTGTTGTATCGTATCCTTAGAAAAAATTTAAAAGGAAATTATCACATTTAATTCATGATGTCTAATTATCTTTTGATTTGTTTAGATATATTTTCTTTTTATCTGTTTTTTTTATGTATTTCATTGTTTTTATTTGTTTTGTTTTCCGCTTTTTGGTTCATTTTTCTGCTCATTTTGTGTACTTTTTCCTTTTTTGTTATTGTTTTTTGTTCTCCTGAGGTTTTGGGGGAGGTCCTTTGTATAAGCCTTTTGGCTTCTTGACCTCTCCTGACATATTTCTTTTTTTTTTTTCATTGACTGGATTTTAAATAAAATAAATAAATTAAACTTAAACCATTTACACGAGGGCTGCACAATTAATAAAATATTAATAACACATTTATTTTTTTTTAATCACAATTAAATGAACATGATTGCCTGAGATATTGACGTTTAAAATGCGCGTCCTGCTCATAGAAAACTCTGCTGCATATCAAATCGAGCGCTTCCTAAACCAACAACAACCAGCCGGCGATCGAGATGTTTTGGCTTCACTTTTGGGTATAGATATTATCTATACAACCAATGTGTTTATGATTTAATTAAGAGCATAACATTGTTTATTTTTATGATAATGCACTTCCTGCTCTTAGTCTGATAGTCTGTAGATAAGATATATTTTGAGAAAATACCGACAGAATACAGTAGAGCACAGAGGTCGTTTCCACGCCGCGAGGCAGACAAGCGCTCACGTCTGGCGCAGTGAGACCCCGCAGATCCCAGCCAGTTGAGTAGGCGGTCCTTAATGTGACCCAGGATGCATTCACGTACACATTCACTGCTAAAAGACTGTGGCCATATGTGGCTCAGACCACCTCTGAATGTGGTCTGAAAGATCCAATCTCAATGCGTCTTGAGTGCGTTCATACCTGTACTACTTAGAGCTGTCCACTTGTGATCGGATCACTGAGGATGCATGTTAATACCAGGTCTGAACAGGGCCTTTAGTGGGTGTCAAGCAACCCAGATCCATGGGTACCTGCGAGACGAGAAAGCACAAAGACTCCGGGGAAGAAATCAAGTTAGTAACGTGCATGAACGGGACATAAAATGCATCCAGAAGGAGAGAAGGAGCTCAGTGCGTCATAGGAAGTCCTCTGGCAGTCTAGGCCTATAGCAGCAGAACTAAGGTTTTCCTAGTTCCTATTTCTTCACAGAGGTAAAGCCAGTGAGAGAGAAGAGAAATGAATCATTGGCAGGTTTGAGGAAACAGCAGTCTGGTTTTAATCGTAGCCGAGAGATCAGCGAGTCATCTCAGCAACTGATTTTGGAAGTGTCGTTATTTCTAGGTTATCATTATGAAATGGGTTTACTGGTTCAGCACACTTGAGATCCAATTGGACATATCAATGTGTTTGACAGCCCTGTTCTTAAGTCTTAATAATTGAAGTAACATATTGATATTGATATACCATAGTATTTACACACACAGTATGGCAGTGTAACACCTCCAGTGTGTTTGTAGCAGCAGGGCAGGAAGTAGACCTGACCTCATCCTGGAAACGAGCGCAACTCATAAGTGCAGTTTTGCCTAAAAATAAAAGCGAGAGAAGAAGTGAAACAAATAACGAGATGCAAGCGGAGGTTTGGTTTCCTAGGCGAATATCATGATTCACTTTTATTAAAAGCATCATAGCTACAATTCATCATACATGATGTCTCCAAAAAACAAAAAAAACAAAAAACAAAAAGACAAACACCAAAAAAAAAAAAGGAAGAAAAAAAAAACATTTACATGGTATGTCTGTAAACTTCAAGGCTAGATAAGAATTTTGAGGTAATGCTCTT